>NC_083578.1:50418371-50420871 GCF_027579695.1 Neoarius graeffei
CCCCTAGCGGCCAAGTTGGTCCACGTTTTTTGGGGACCTTTCTGGTGGTGTCTGTCATAATGCCACCAAGTTTCGTTAAGATCTGCCAAAGGGCGGCCGAGATGTGAGCACACATCCTCTTTCGCGTCTGTGCAGCCAAATTTGATTGGCTGCCACAGCCAAACGCTTATGAAATTCGAAAATCCGTGTAAGATTCTTGTGCAGTTTCCTCCACCGTTGCTATGGACCAAATTTGGGAGAAAATGGTCAAAAACTGAGGGAGGAGTAGCATTTTAATTGATTTTCACATAATTCAAAATGGCGGAAAATCTACCAGGTGCAATATGACGAAACAGGGCGCGTTGGATTCATTTTGACCCAAGCATTCCAGAGATACTAAGCTTTTGATGATCAGACGTATGGTTCAAAAGTAACAACCAGAAATGTACCTGCGAATTTGACCTGTTGGTGGCGCTAGAGAGTTTGAGGTGGTGAGTTGAAATTTGGTCACAAGACCCTTGAGGGTGCCTAGAATCAGTCTGCCAAATTTGAAAACCTCTAGTCATACGGTTCTATGGGTTGCCATCGAATTTCTTTGATTTTAACAAAATTCAAAATGGCGGAAAATCCTCAAGTCAGAATATGACGGCATAGGGTGCGATGCATTCGTCTTGACCCATGGATTCCAGAGATAGTGGAATTTTGTTTCTACCCAAAACGCATCATGAGATATGAGCCAAAAGACATTTTTCCTAGTTATAGCGCCCCCTAGCAGCCAATTTGTTCCAAATTTTTTGTTGCCCTTTGGGGAGGGGTGCTGCATAAAGCCACCAAGTTTCGTTAAGATAGGCCAAAGGGTGGCCGAGAAATGAGCACACTTCCTGTTTTGCATCTGCAAGCCAAATTTGATTGGCTGCCACAGCCAAACGCTTAGGAAATTCTAATTACCGGGTAAGATTCTTGTGCAGATTAGTCCCCAGTTGCCATCTACCAAGCTTGGGAGAAATTGTTCAAAAATTGAGGGAGGAGAAGCATTTTAATTGATTTTCACATAATTCAAAATGGCGGAAAATCTACTGGGTGGAATATGACGAGACAGGGCGCGTTGGAGTCGCTGTGACACAAGCATTCCAGCGATACTAAGATTTTGATGATCAGACGTATGGTTCAAAAGTAACAAGCAGAAATGTACCTGCAACTTTGACCTGTTGGTGGCGCTAGAGAGTTTGAGGTGGTGAGTTGAAATTTGGTGACAAGATCCTTGAGGCAGCCTAGAATCAGTTTGCCAAGTTTAAAAACCTCTAGTCAGATGGTTCTATGCGTTGCCATAGAATTTCATTGATTTTAACAAAATTCAAAATGGCGGAAAATCCTCAAGGCAGAATATGACGTCATAGGGTGCGATGGATTCGTCTTGACCCATGGATTCCAGAGATAGTTGAATTTTCTTTCTAGCCAAAACGCATCATGAGATATGAGCCAAAAGGCATTTTTCCTAGTTATAGCGCCCCCTAGCGTCCAATTTGGTCCAAATTTGTTGTGGCCCTTTGGGAAGGGGTTTTGCATAATGCCACCAAGTTTCGTCAAGATTGGCCAAAGGGCCACCGAGATATGAGTGCACTTCCTGTTTTGCGTCTGCGCAGCCAAATTTGATTGGCTGCCACGGCCAAACGCTTGTGAAATTCAAATCACCGGGTATAACTTTTGTGCAGGTTAGTCCAATTATGCTATCTTCCAAGTTTGGGAGAAATTGGTAAAAAATTGAGGGAGTTGAAACATTTTAATTGATTTTCACAAAATTCAAAATGGCGGGAAAAGTATATGGCGGAAAATGACGTCATGGGGTGCATTGGATTCGTCTTGGCCCAAGGATTCCAGGGATACCAAGTTTTTGAAAATCAGACCAACGGTTCAAAAGTTACAAGCAGAAATGTACCTGCGAATTTGAGCTGTTGGTGGCGCTAGAGGGTTTGAGGTAGAGGCCTGAAATTTGCTGAGAGGAATGTTGAGAGTGTCTAGAATCAGTGTGCCAAATTTCACAACTTTTTACCAGACGGTTCTATGGGCTGCCATAGACTTGCAGAGGCGGAAGTGGACTGAATAATAATAATAATAATAATAATAATAATAATAATAATAATAATAATAAGAAACAATAGAATCACTATGGGTGCCTTCGCAGCTTCGCTGCTTGGCCCCCAATAATAATAATAATAATAATAAATATAGCTGCAAGCAGCAATGTGGGGGCCAAGCAGCATATGAGCCTAGTCGGAAGGCCAGCAGAATGCACTTGGGCCAGGTAATGCCCTTGTGCAGCTTAGTCCAAAGTTGCTATCTACCAAGTTTGGGAGAAATTGGTGAAAAATTGAGGGAGGAGAAGCATTTTAATTGATTTTTACAAAATTCAAAATGGCGGAAAATCGTAAAGGCTAAATATGACGTCATAGGCTGCGATGGATTCGGCTTGAGCCAAGGATTCCAGAGATAGTGGAATTTTGTTTCTAGCCCAAACAGATCA
>NC_083578.1:50425871-50430871 GCF_027579695.1 Neoarius graeffei
TTTAACAAAATTCAAAATGGCGGAAAATCCTCAAGTCAGAATATGACGTCATAGGGTGCGATGGATTCGTCTTGACCCATGGATTCCAGAGATCATGAAATTTTGTTTCTACCCAAAAGTCATCATGAGATATGAGCCAAAAGACATTTTTCCCAGTTATAGCGCCCCCTAGCAGCCAATTTGTTCCAAATTTTTTGCAGCCCTTTGGGGAGGCGTCCTGCATAATGCGACCAACTTTCGTTAAGATACGCCAAAGGGTGGCTGAGATATGAGCACACTTCCTGGTTCGCATATGCTCAGCCAAATTTGATTGGTTGCCACGGCCAAACGTTTATGAAATTCAAAAATCCGTGTAAGATACTTGTGTAGGCTCCTCCAGAGTTGCTATCTACCAAGTTTGGGAGAAATTGGTCAAAAACTGAGGGAGGAGAAGCATTTTAATTGATTTTCACATAATTCAAAATGCCGGAAAATCTACTGGGTAGAATATGACGAGACAGGGCGCGTTGGATTCTTTGTGACCCAAGCATTCTAGAGATACTAAGATTTTGATGATCAGACGAATGTTTCAAAAGTAACAAGCAGAAATGTACCTGCGACTTTGACCTGTTGGTGGTGCTAGAGTTTTTGAGGTGCTGAGTTGAAATTTGGTGACAAGATCCTTGAGGCAGCCTAGAATCAGTATGCCAAGTTTAAAAACCTCTAGTCAGACGGTTCTATGCGTTGCCATTGAATTTCATTGATTTTAACAAAATTCAAAATGGCGGAAAATCCTCAAGGCAGAATATGACGTCATAGGGTGCGATGAGTTCGTCTTGAGCCAAGGATTCCTGACATAGTGGAATTTTGTTTCTAGCCAAAACGCATCATGAGATATGAGCCTAAAGACATTTTTCCTAGTTATAGCGCCCCCTAGCAGCCAATTTGTTCCAATTTTTTTGCTGCCCTTTGGGGAGGGGTGCTGCATAAAGCCACCCAGTTTCGTTAAGATACGCCAAAGGGTGGCTGAGAAATGAGCAAACTTCCTGTTTTGCATATGCCAGCCAAATTTGATTGGCTGCCACGGCCAAACGCTTAAGAAATTCTAAAAACCGGGCATATTTCTTGTGCAGCTTAGGCCCCAGTTGCCATGTACCACGTTTGGGAGAAATTTTCCAAAAATTGAGGGAGGAGAAGCATTTTAATTGATTTTCACATAATTCAAAATGGCGGAAAATCTACTGGGTGGAATATGAGGAGACAGGGCCCATTGGATTCCTTTTGACCCAAGCATTCCAGCCACACTAAGAATCTGATGATCAGACGTATGGTTCAAAAGTAACAAGCAGAAATGTACCTGCAATTTTGACCTGTTGGTGGCGCTAGAGAGTTTGAGGTGCTGAGTTGAAATTTGGTGACAAGATCCTTGAGGGAGCCTAGAATCAGTGTGCCAAGTTTAAAAACCTCTAGTCAGACGGTTCTATGCATTGCCATAGAATTTCATTGATTTTAACAAAATTCAAAATGGTGGAAAATCCTCAAGGCAGAATATGACGTCATAGGGTGCGGTGGATTCGGCTTGAGCCAAGGATTCCTGAGATAGTGGAATTTTGTTTCTAGGCAAAACGCATCATGAGATATGAGCCAAAAGACATTTTGCCTAGTTATAGCGCCCCCTAGCAGCCAATTTGCTCCAAATTTTTTGCTGCCCTTTGGGGAGGGGTGTTGCATAAAGCCACCAAGTTTCGTTAAGATACGCCAAAGGTTCGCCGAGAAATGAGCACACTTCCTGTCTTGCATCTGCCAGCCAAATTTGATTGGCTGCCACGGCCAAACGCTTAAGAAATTCTAAAAACCGGGTATGTTTCTTGTGCAGCTTAGTCCCCAGTTGCCATGTACCAAGTTTGGGAGAAATTCTTCAAAAATTGTGGGAGGAGAAGCATTTTAATTGATTTTCACATAATTCAAAATGGCGGAAAATCTCCTGGGTGGAATAGGACGAGACAGGGCCCCTGGATTCGTGGTGACCCAAGGATTCCAGCGATACTAAGCTTTTGATGATCAGACGTATGGTTCAAAAGTAACAAGCAGAAGTGTACTTGCAACTTTGACCTGTTGGTGGCGCTAGAGAGTTTGAGGTGCTGAGTTGAAATTTGGTGACAAGATCCTTGAGGGAGCCTAGAATCAGTGTGCCAAGTTTAAAAACCTCTAGTCAGACGGTTCTATGCGTTGCCATAGAATTTCACTGATTTTAACAAAATTCAAAATGGCGGAAAATCCTCAAGGCAGAATATGACGTCATAGGGTGCGATGGATTCGTGTTGAGCCAAGGATTCCTGCCATAGTGGAATTTTGTTTCTAGCCAAAACGAGTCATGAGATATGAGCCAAAAGACATTTTTCCTAGTTATAGCGCCCCCTAGCAGCCAATTTGTTCCAAATTTTTTGGGGCCCTTTCGGGAGGGGTGCTGCATAAAGGCACCAAGTTTCGTTAAGATACGCCAAAGGGTGGCCGAGAAATGAGCACACTTCCTGTTTCGCATCTTTGCAGCCAAGTTTGATTGGCTGCCACGGCCAAACGCTTGTGAAATTCAAATCACCGGGTATAACTTTTGTGCAGGTTCGTCCAATTATGCTATCTTCCAAGTTTGGGAGAAATTGGTAAAAAATTGAGGGAGTTGAAACATTTTAATTGATTTTCACAAAATTCAAAATGGCGGGAAAAATATATGGGCGGGAAATGACGTCATGGGGTGCGTTGGATTCGTCTTGGCCCAAGGATTCCAGGGATACCAAGTTTTTGAAAATCAGACCAACGGTTCAAAAGTTACAAGCAGAAATGTACCTGGGAATTTGACCTGTTGGTGGCGCTAACGGGTTTGAGGTAGAGGCCTGAAATTTGGTGAGAGGAATGTTGAGAGTGTCTAGAATCAGTGTGCCAAATTTCACAACTTTTTACCAGACGGTTCTATGGGCTGCCATAGACTTGCAGAGGCGGAAGTGGACTGAATAATAATAATAATAATAATAATAAGAAGAAGAAGAAGAAGAAGTAACAATAGAATCACTATGGGTGCCTTCGCAGCTTTGCTGCTTGGCCCCCAATAATAAGAAACAATAGAATCACTAGGGGTGCCTTCGCAGCTTCGCTGCTTGGCCCCCAAATATAGCTGCAAGCAGCAATGTGGGGGCCAAGCAGGATATGAGACGAGATGTCAGGCCAGTAGAAGGCATTTGCGCCATGTAATGCCCTTGTGCAGCCTAGTGCAAAGTTGCTATGTACCAAGTTTGGGAGAAATTGGTCAAAAATTGAGGTAGGAGAAGCATTTTAATTGATTTTCACGAAATTCAAAATGGCGGAAAATCCTCAAGTCTGAATGTGACGTCATAGGTTGTGATGGATTCGGCTTGACCCAAGGATTCCAGCGATAGTGGAATTTTGTTTCTACCCAAAACGCATCATGAGATATGAGCAAAAAGACATTTTTTCCTTGTTATAGCGCCCCCTTGCCGCCAATGTGTTCCAAATTTGTTGGGGCCCTTTTTGGAGAGGTCTTGCATAATGCCACCAAGTTTCATTTAGATAGGCCAAAGGGCGGCCGAGATATGAGCACACTTCCTGGTTCGCATATGCTCAGCCAAATTTGATTGGCTGCCACGGCCAAACGTTTATGAAATTCAAAAATCCATGTAAGATACTTGTGCAGGCTCGTCCAGAGTTGGTATCTACCAAGGTTGGGAGAAATTGATCAAAAACTGAGGGAGGAGAAGCATTTTAATTGATTTTCACATAATTCAAAATACCGGAAAATCTACTGGGTAGAATATGACGAGACAGGGCGCTTTGGATTCCTTGTGACCCAACCATTCTAGCGATACTAAGATTTTGATGATCAGATGTATGTTTCAAAAGTTACAAGCAGAAATGTACCTGCGACTTTGACCTGTTGGTGGCGCTAGAGTTTTTGAGAGGCTGAGTTGAAATTTGGTGAGAAGATCCTTGAGGAAGCCTAGAATCAGTGTGCCAAGTTTAAAAGCCTCTAGTCAGACGGTTCTATGCGTTGCCATTGAATTTCATTGATTTTAACAAAATTCAAAATGGCGGAAAATCCTCAAGGCACAATATGACGTCATAGGGTGCGATGAGTTCGTCTTGAGCCAAGGATTCCTGACATAGTGGAATTTTGTTTCTAGCCAAAACGAGTCATGAGATATGAGCCAAAAGACATTTTTCCTAGTTATAGCGCCCCCTAGCAGCCAATTTGTTCCAAATTTTTTGCTGTCCTTTGGGTAGGGGTGCTGCATAAAGCCACCCAGTTTTGTTAAGATATGCCAAAGGGTGGCCGAGAAATGAGCACACTTCCTGTTTTGCATCTGCCAGCCAAATTTGATTGGCTGCCACGGCCAAACGCTTAAGAAATTCTAAAAACCGGGTATGATTCTTGTGCAGCTTAGGCCCCAGTTGCCATGTACCAAGTTTGGGAGAAATTTTCCAAAAATTGAGGGAGGAGAAGCATTTTAATTGATTTTCACATAATTCAAAATGGCGGAAAATCTCCTGGGTGGAATATGACGAGACAGGGCCCGTTGGATTCGTGGTAACCCAAGTATTCCAGCGATACTAAGATTTTGATGATCAGACGTATGGTTCAAAAGTAACAAGCAGAAATGTACTTGCAACTTTGACCTGTTGGTGGCGCTAGAGAGTTTGAGGTGCTGAGTTGAAATGTGGTGACAAGATCCTTGAGGCAGCCTAGAATCAGTGGGCCAAGTTTAAAAACCTCTAGTCAGACGGTTCTATGCGTTGCCATAGAATTTCACTGATTTTAACAAAATTCAAAATGGCGGAAAATACTCAAGGCAGAATATGACGTCATAGGGTGCGATGGATTCGTCTTGAGCCAAGGATTCCTGCCATAGTGGAATTTTGTTTCTAGCCAAAACGAGTCATGAGATATGAGCCAAAAGACATTTTTCCTAGTTATAGCGCCCCCTAGCAGCCAATTTGTTCCAAATTTTTTG
>NC_083578.1:50433371-50438371 GCF_027579695.1 Neoarius graeffei
GGTATATGGTGCGATGGATTCGTCTTGACCCATGGATTCCAGAGAAAGTTGAATTTTGTTTCTACCCAAAATGCATCATGAGATATGAGCCAAAAGACATTTTTCTTAGTTATAGCGCCGCCTAGCGGCCAATTTGTTCCAAATTTTATGTGGGCGTTTGGAAAGGGGTGGGGCATAAGCCCCCAAGTTTTGTCAAGATAGCCCAAAGGGCCGCCGAGATATCAGCGCACGTCCTGTTTTGCGTCTGCGCAGCCGATTTTGATTGGCTGCCACGGCCAAACGCTTATGAAATTCAAAATACTGGGTATAAATTTTGTGCAGGTTGGTCCAATTATGCTATCTTCAAAGTTTGGGAGAAATTGGTCAAAAATTGAGGGAGGAGTAGCATTTTAATTGATTTTCACAAAATTCAAAATGGCGGAAAATCCACAAGTCAGAATATGACGGCATAGAGTCCAATGGATTCAGCTTGAGCCACGGATTCCTCACATAGTGGAATTTTGTTTCTAGCCAAAACACATCATGAGATATGGCCAAAAGACATTTTTCCTAGTTATAGCGCCCCCTAGCAGCCAATTTGTTCCAAATTTTTTGGTGCCCTTTGGGGAGGGGTGTTGCATAAAGCCACCAAGTTTTGTTAAGATACGCCAAAGGGTGGCCGAGAAATGAGCACACTTCCTGTTTTGCATCTGCCAGCCAAATTTGATTGGCTGCCACGGCCAAACGCTTATGCAAGTCTGAAAACCGGGTATGTTTCTTATGCAGGTTCGTCCCAAGTTGCCATCTACCAAGTTTGGGAGAAATTGGTCAAAAAGTGAGGGAGGAGAAGCATTTTAATTGATTTGCACATAATTCAAAATGGCGGAAAATCTACTGGGTGGAATATGACGAGACAGGGCGCGTTGGATTCCGTTTGACCCAATCATTCCAGGGATACTAAGATTTTGATGATGAGACGTATGGTTCAAAAGTAACAAGCAGAAATGTACCTGCAACTTTGACCTGTTGGTGGCGCTAGAGAGTTTGAGGTGCTGAGTTGAAATTTGGTGAGAAGATCCTTGAGGAAGCCTAGAATCAGGATGCCAAGTTTAAAAGCCTCTAGTCAGACGGTTCTATGTGTTGCCATAGAATATCATTGATTTTAACAAAATTCAAAATGGCGGAAAATCCTCAAGTCAGAATATGATGTCATATGGTGCAATGGATTCGTCTTGACCCAAGGATTCCTGACATAGTGGAATTTTGTTTCTAGCCAAAGCGCATCATGAGATATGAGCCAAAAGACATTTTTCCTAGTTATAGCGCCCCCTAGCAGCCAATTTGTTCCAAATTTTTTGGTGCCCTTTGGGGAGGGGTGTTGCATAAAGCCACCAAGTTTTGTTAAGATACGCCAAAGGTTGTCCGAGAAATGAGCACACTTCCTGTTTTGCATCTGCCATCCAATTTTGATTGGCTGCCACGGCCAAACGCTTAGGACATTCTAAAAACCGGGTATGTTTCTTGTGCAGCTTCGTCCCCAGTTGCCATCTACCACGTTTGGGAGAAATTGGTCAAAAATTGAGGGAGGAGAAGCATTTTAATTGATTTTCACATAATTCAAAATGGCGGAAAATCTACTGGGTGGAATATGACGAGACAGGGTGCGTTGGATTCCTTTTGACCCAAGCATTCCAAGGATACTAAGATTTTGATGATCAGACGTATGGTTCAAAAGTAACAAGCAGAAATGTACCCGCAAATTTGACCTGTTGGTGGCGCTAGAGAGTTTGAGGTGCTGAGTTGAAATTTGGTGACAAGATCCTTGAGGCAGCCTAGAATCAGTGTGCCAAGTTTAAAAACCTCTAATCAGACGGTTCTATGCGTTGCCTTAGAATTTCATTGATTTTAACAAAATTCAAAATGGCGGAAAATCCCCAAGGCAGAAAGTGACGTCATAGGGTGCGATGGATTTGTTTTGAGCCACAGATTCCTGACATAGTGGAATTTTGTTTCTAGCCCAAACGCATCATGAGATATGAGCTAAAAGACATTTTTGCTAGTTATAGCGCCCCCTAGCAGCCAATTTGTTCCAAATTTGTTGGTGCCCTTTGGGGAGGGGTGTTACATAACGCCACCAAGTTGCATTAAGATACGCCAAAGGGTGGCCGAGATATGAGCACACTTCCTGTTTTGTGTCTTCGCAGCCAAATTTGATTGGCTGCCACGGCCAAACGCTTAAGAAATTCTAAAAACCGGGTATGTTTCCTGTGAAGCTTAGTCCAAAGTTGCGATTTACCAAGTTTGGGAGAAATTTTTCAAAAATTGAGGGAGGAGAAGCGTTTTAAGTGATTTTCACAAAATTCAAAATGGCGGGAAAACTATATGGGCGGAAAATGACGTCATGGGGTCCGTTGGATTCGTCTTGACCCAAGGACTCCAGGGATACCAAGTTTTTGAAAATCGGACCAACGGTTCAAAAGTTACAAGCAGAAATGTACCTGCAACTTTGACCTGTTGGTGGCGCTAAAGTGTTTGAGGTAGAGGCCTGAAATTCGCTGAGAGTAATGTTGACACTGTCTAGAATCAGTGTGCAAAATTTCCCAACTTTTTACCAGACGGTTCTATGGGCTGCCATAGACTTGCAGAGGCGGAAGAACGTTGAATAATAATAATAAGAAACAGTAGAATCCCTATGGGTGCCTTCGCAGCTTTGCTGCTTGGCCCCCAATAAGAAACAGTAGAATCACTATGGGTGCCTTCGCAGCTTCGCTGCTTGGCCCCCAAATATAGCTGCAAGCAGCAATGTGGGGGCCAAGCAGCATATGAGCCTAGTCGGAAGGCCAGCAGAATGCACTTGGGCCAGGTAATGCCCTTGTGCAGCTTAGTCCAAAGTAGCTCTCTACCAAGTTTGGGAGAAATTGGTGAAAAATTGAGGGAGGAGAAGCATTTTAATTGATTTTTACAAAATTCAAAATGGCAGAAAATCCTAAAGGCTGAATATGAAGGCATAGGCTGCGATGGATTCGGCTTGAGCCAAGGATTCCAGAGATAGTGGAATTTTGTTTCTAGCCCAAAGGCATCATGAGATATGAGCCAAAAGTCATTTTTCCTAGTTATAGCGCCCCCTAGCAGCCAAGTTGTTCCAAGTTTTTTGGGGACCTTTGTGGTGGCGTCTGGCATAATGCCACCAAGTTTCGTTAAGATAGCCTAAAGGGAGGCCGAGATGTGAGCACACATCCTCTTTCGCATCTGTGCAGCCAAATTTGATTGGCTGCCACGGCCAAACCCTTATGAAATTCGAAAATCCGTGTAAGATTCTTGTGCAGCGTCGTAGACAGTTGCTGTCTACCAAGTTTGGGAGAAATTGGTCAAAAACTGAGGGAGAAGAAGCATTTTAATTGATTTCCACATAATTCAAAATGGCGGAAAATCTGCCAGGCGCAATATGACGCCACAGGGCGCGTTGGATTCGGTGTGATCCAACCATTTCAGAGATTCTAAGGTTTTGACGATCAGACGTATGCTTCAAAAGTAACAGGCAGAAATGTACCTGCGACTTTGACCTGTTGGTGGCGCTAGAGAGTTTGAGGTGCTGAGTTGAAATTTGGTAACAAGACCCTTGAGGGAGCCAAGAATCAGTCTGCCAAATTTGAAAACCTCTAGTCATACGGTTCTATGGGGTGCCATCGAATTTCATTGATTTTAACAAAATTCAAAATGTCGGAAAATCCTCAAGTCAGAATATGACGTCATAGAGTCCAATGGATTCAGCTTGAGCCAAGGATTCCTGACATAGTGGAATTTTGTTTCTAGCCAAAACGCATCATGAGATATGAGCCAAAAGACATTTTTCCTAGTTATAGCGCCCCCTAGCAGCCAATTTGTTCCAAATTTTTTGCTGCCCTTTCGGGAGGGGTGGCGCATAATGCCACCAAGTTTTCTTAAGGTACGCCAAAGGGTGGCCGAGAAATGAGCACACTTCCTGTTTTGCATCTGCCAGCCAATTTTGATTGGCTGCCACGGCCAAACGCTTATGAAAGTCTGAAAACCGGGTACGTGTCGTATGCATCTTCGTCCCCAGTTGCCATCTACCAAGTTTGGGAGAAATTGTTCAAAAATTGAGGGAGGAGAAGCATTTTAATTGATTTGCACATAATTCAAAATGTCGGAAAATCTACTGGGTGGAATATGACGAGACAGGGTCCGTTGGATTCCTTTTGACCCAAGCATTCCAGAGATACTAAGATTTTGATGATGAGACGTATGGTTCAAAAGTAACAAGCAGAAATGTACCTGCAACTTTGACCTGTTGGTGGCGCTAGAGAGTTTGAGGTGCTGAGTTGAAATTTGGTGAAAAGATCCTTGAGGCAGCCTAGAATCAGTGTGCCAAGTTTAAAAGCCTCTAGTCAGACGGTTCTATGCGTTGCCATAGAATTTCATTGATTTTAACAAAATTCAAAATGGCGGAAAATCCTCAAGTCAGAATATGACGTCATATGGTGCAATGGATTCGTCTTGACCCAAGGATTCCTGACATAGTGGAATTTTGTTTCTAGCCAAAGCGCATCATGAGATATGAGCCAAAAGACATTTTTCCTAGTTATAGCGCCCCCTAGCAGCCAATTTGTTCCAAATGTTTTGCTGCCCTTTGGGGAGGGGTGTTGCATAAAGCCACCAAGTTTTGTTAAGATACGCCAAAGGTTGTCCGAGAAATGAGCACACTTCCTGTTTTGCATCTGCCAGCCAATTTTGATTGGCTGCCACGGCCAAACGCTTAGGAAATTCTGAAAACTGGGTATGTTTCTTGTGCAGATTAGTCCCCAGTTGCCATCTACCAAGTTTGGGAGAAATTGGTCAAAAATTGAGGGAGGAGAAGCATTTTAATTGATTTTCACATAATTCAAAATGGCGGAAAATCTCCAGGGAGGAATATGACGAGACAGGGTGCGTTGGATTCCTTTTGACCCAAGCATTCCAGCACTACTAAGATTTTGATGATCAGACATATGGTTCAAAAGTAA
>NC_083578.1:50453371-50458371 GCF_027579695.1 Neoarius graeffei
AGTAACAAGCAGAAATGTACCTGCAATTTTGACCTGTTGGTGGCGCTAGAGAGTTTGTGGTGCTGAGTTGAAATTTGGTGACAAGATCCTTGAGGCAGCCTAGAATCAGTGTGCCAAGTTTAAAAACCTCTAGTCAGACGGTTCTATGCATTGCCATAGAATTTCATTGATTTTAACAAAATTCAAAATGGTGGAAAATCCTCAAGGCAGAATATGACATCATAGGGTGCGATGAGTTCGTCTTGAGCCAAGGATTCCTGACATAGTGGAATTTTGTTTCTAGCCAAAACGCATCATGAGATATGAGCCTAAAGACATTTTTCCTAGTTATAGCGCCCCCTAGCAGCCAATTTGGTCCAAATTTTTTGCTGCCCTTTGGGGAGGGGTGCTGCATAAAGCCACCCAGTTTCGTTAAGATACGCCAAAGGGTGGCCGAGAAATGAGCAAACTTCCTGTTTTGCATATGCCAGCCAAATTTGATTGGCTGCCACGGCCAAACGCTTAAGAAATTCTAAAAACCGGGCATATTTCTTGTGCAGCTTAGGCCCCAGTTGCCATGTACCACGTTTGGGAGAAATTTTCCAAAAATTGAGGGAGGAGAAGCATTTTAATTGATTTTCACATAATTCAAAATGGCGGAAAATCTACTGGGTGGAATATGAGGAGACAGGGCCCATTGGATTCCTTTTGACCTAAGCATTCCAGCCACACTAAGAATTTGATGATCAGACGTATGGTTCAAAAGTAACAAGCAGAAATGTACCTGCAATTTTGACCTGTTGGTGGCGCTAGAGAGTTTGAGGTGCTGAGTTGAAATTTGGTGACAAGATCCTTGAGGCAGCCTAGAATCAGTGTGCCAAGTTTAAAAACCTCTAGTCAGACGGTTCTATGCATTGCCATAGAATTTCATTGATTTTAACAAAATTCAAAATGGTGGAAAATCCTCAAGGCAGAATATGACGTCATAGGGTGCGGTGGATTCGGCTTGAGCCAAGGATTCCTGACATAGTGGAATTTTGTTTCTAGGCAAAACGCATCATGAGATATGAGCCAAAAGACATTTTTCCTAGTTATAGCGCCCCCTAGCAGCCAATTTGTTCCAAATTTTTTGCTGCTCTTTGGGGAGGGGTGTTGCATAAAGTCACCAAGTTTCGTTAAGATACGCCAAAGGTTCGCCGAGAAATGAGCACACTTCCTGTCTTGCATCTGCCAGCCAAATTTGATTGGCTGCCACGGCCAAACGCTTAAGAAATTCTAAAAACCGGGTATGTTTCTTGTGCAGCTTAGTCCCCAGTTGCCATGTACCAAGTTTGGGAGAAATTCTTCAAAAATTGTGGGAGGAGAAGCATTTTAATTGATTTTCACATAATTCAAAATGGCGGAAAATCTCCTGGGTGGAATATGACGAGACAGGGCCGCTGGATTCGTGGTGACCCAAGTATTCCAGCGATACTAAGATTTTGATGATCAGACATATGGTTCAAAAGTAACAAGCAGAAGTGTACTTGCAACTTTGACCTGTTGGTGGCGCTAGAGAGTTTGAGGTGCTGAGTTGAAATTTGGTGACAAGATCCTTGAGGGAGCCTAGAATCAGTGTGCCAAGTTTAAAAACCTCTAGTCAGACGGTTCTATGCGTTGCCATAGAATTTCACTGATTTTAACAAAATTCAAAATGGTGGAAAATCCTCAAGGCAGAATATGACGTCATAGGGTGCGATGGATTCGTCTTGAGCCAAGGATTCCTGCCATAGTGGAATTTTGTTTCTAGCCAAAACGAGTCATGAGATATGAGTCAAAAGACATTTTTCCTAGTTATAGCGCCCCCTAGCAGCCAATTTGTTCCAAATTTTTTGGGGCCCTTTCGGGAGGGGTGCTGCATAAAGGCACCAAGTTTCGTTAGGATACGCCAAAGGGTGGCCGAGAAATGAGCACACTTCCTGTTTCGCATCTTTGCAGCCAAGTTTGATTGGCTGCCACGGCCAAACGCTTGTGAAATTCAAATCACCGGGTATAACTTTTGTGCAGGTTGGTCCAATTATGCTATCTTCCAAGTTTGGGAGAAATTGGTAAAAAATTGAGGGAGTTGAAACATTTTAATTGATTTTCACAAAATTCAAAATGGCGGGAAAAATATATGGGCGGGAAATGACGTCATGGGGTGCGTTGGATTCGTCTTGGCCCAAGGATTCCAGGGATACCAAGTTTTTGAAAATCAGACCAACGGTTCAAAAGTTACAAGCAGAAATGTACCTGGGACTTTGACCTGTTGGTGGCGCTAACGGATTTGAGGTAGAGGCCTGAAATTTGGTGAGAGGAATGTTGAGAGTGTCTAGAATCAGTGTGCCAAATTTCACAACTTTTTACCAGACGGTTCTATGGGCTGCCATAGACTTGCAGAGGCGGAAGTGGACTGAATAATAATAATAATAATAATAAATATAGCTGCAAGCAGCAATGTGGGGGCCAAGCAACCTATGAGCCTACTCGGAAGGCCAGCAGAATGCACTTGGGCCAGGTAATGCCCTTGTGCAGCTTAGTCCAAAGTTGCTATCTACCAAGTTTGGGAGAAATTGGTGAAAAATTGAGGGAGGAGAAGCGTTTTAATTGATTTTGACAAAATTCAAAATGGCGGAAAATCCTAAAGGCTGAATATGACGTGATAGGCTGCGATGGATTCGGCTTGAGCCAAGGATTCCAGAGCTAGTGGAATTTTGTTTCTAGCCCAAACACATCATGAGATATGAGCCAAAATTCGTTTTTGATAGTTATAGCGCCCCCTAGCTGCCAAGTTGGTCCAAGTTTTTTGGGGACCTTTCTGGTGGTGTCTGGCATAATGCCACCAAGTTTCGTTAAGATCTGCCAAAGGGCGGCCGAGATGTGAGCACACATCCTCTTTCGCGTCTGGCTGCCACGGCCAAACGCTCAGGAAATTCGAAAATCCGTGTAAGATTCTTGTGCAGCATCATCCAGAGTTGCTATGGACCAAAGTTGGGAGAAAATGGTCAAAAACTGAGGGAGGAGTAGCATTTTAATTGATTTTCACATAATTCAAAATGGCGGAAAATCTACCAGGTGCAATATGACGAAACAGGGCGCGTTGGATTCATTTTGACCCAAGCATTCCAGAGATACTAAGCTTTTGACGATCAGACGTATGGTTCAAAAGTAACAACCAGAAATGTACCTGCGAATTTGACCTGTTGGTGGCGCTAGAGAGTTTGAGGTGGTGAGTTGAAATTTGGTGACAAGACCCTTGAGGGAGCCTAGAATCAGTCTGCCAAATTTGAAAACCTCTAGTCATACGGTTCTATGGGTTGCCATCGAATTTCATTGATTTTAACAAAATTCAAAATGGCGGAAAATCCTCAAGTCAGAATATGACGGCATAGGGTGCGATGGATTCGTCTTGACCCATGGATTCCAGAGATAGTTGAATTTTGTTTCTATCCAAAACGGATCATGAGATATGAGCCCAAAGCCATTTTTCTTAGTTATAGCGCCCCCTAGCGGCCAATTTGTTCCAAATTTTGGGGGGGCCTTTGTGAAGGGGTGGTGCATAATGCCACCAAGTTTCGTCAAGATAGACCAAAGGGCCGCCGAGATATGAGCACACTTCCTGTTTTGCATCTGCAAGCCAAATTTGATTGGCTGCCACAGCCAAACGCTTAGGAAATTCTAATTACCGGGTAAGTTTCTTGTGCAGATTAGTCCCCAGTTGCCATCTACCAAGTTTGGGAGAAATTGTTCAAAAATTGAGGGAGGAGAAACATTTTAATTGATTTTCACATAATTCAAAATGGCGGAAAATCTACTGGGTGGAATATGACGAGACAGGGCACGTTGGATTCGGTTTGGCCCAGGCATTCCAGCGGTCCTAAGAGTCTGATGAACAGACGTATGGTTCAAAAGAAACAAGCAGAAATGTACCTGCGACTTTGACCTGTTGGTGGCGCTAGAGAGTTTGAGGTGCTGAGTTGAAATTTGGTGACATGATCCTTGAGGCAGCCTAGAATCAGTGTGCCAAGTTTAAAAACCTCTAGTAAGATGGTTCTATGCGTTGCCATCGACTTTCATTGATTTTAACAAAATTCAAAATGGCGGAAAATCCTCAAGTCAGAATATGACGTCATAGGGTGCGATGGATTCGTCTTGACCCCTGGATTCCAGAGATAATGAAATTTTGTTTCTACCCAAAAGGCATCATGAGATATGAGCCAAAAGACATTTTTCCCAGTTATAGCGCCCCCTAGCAGCCAATTTGTTCCAAATTTTTTTCCAGCCCTTTGGGGAGGCGTGCTGCATAATGCCACCAACTTTCGTTAAGATACGCCAAAGGGTGGCCGAGAAATGAGCACACTTCCTGTTTTGCATCTGCCAGCCAATTTTGATTGGCTGCCACGGCCAAACGCTTAGGAAATTCTAAAAACCGGGTAAGTTTTTTATGCAGCTTAGTCCCCAGTTGCCATCTACCAAGTTTGGGAGAAATTCTTCAAAAATTGAGGGAGGAGAAGCATTTTAATTGATTTTCACATAATTCAAAATGGCGGAAAATCTACTGGGTGGAATATGACGAGACAGGGCGTGTTGGAGTCGCTGTGACACAACCATTCCAGCGATACTAAGATTTTGATGATCAGACGTATGGTTCAAAAGTAACAAGCAGAAATGTACCTGCCAATTTGACCTGTTGGTGGCGCTAGAGATTTTGAGGTGCTGAGTTGAAATTTGGTGACAAGATCCTTGAGGCAGCCTAGAATCAGTGTGCCAAGTTTAAAAACCTCTAGTCAGATGGTTCTATGCGTTGCCATAGAATTTCATTGATTTTAACAAAATTCAAAATGGCGGAAAATCCTCAAGGCAGAATATGACGTCATAGGGTGCGATGGATTCGTCTTGACCCATGGATTCCAGAGATAGTTGAATTTTCTTTCTAGCCAAAACGCATCATGAGATATGAGCCAAAAGCCATTTTTCCTAGTTATAGCGCCCCCTAGAGTCCA
>NC_083578.1:50463371-50468371 GCF_027579695.1 Neoarius graeffei
AATTGATTTTCACATAATTCAAAATGGCGGAAAATCTACTGGGTGGAATATGAGGAGACAGGGCCCATTGGATTCCTTTTGACCCAAGCATTCCAGCCACACTAAGAATTTGATGATCAGACGTATGGTTCAAAAGTAACAAGCAGAAATGTACCTGCAATTTTGACCTGTTGGTGGCGCTAGAGAGTTTGAGGTGCTGAGTTGAAATTTGGTGACAAGATCCTTGAGGCAGCCTAGAATCAGTGTGCCAAGTTTAAAAACCTCTAGTCAGACGGTTCTATGCATTGCCATAGAATTTCATTGATTTTAACAAAATTCAAAATGGTGGAAAATCCTCAAGGCAGAATATGACGTCATAGGGTGCGGTGGATTCGGCTTGAGCCAAGGATTCCTGACATAGTGGAATTTTGTTTCTAGGCAAAACGCATCATGAGATATGAGCCAAAAGACATTTTTCCTAGTTATAGCGCCCCCTAGCAGCCAATTTGTTCCAAATTTTTTGCTGCTCTTTGGGGAGGGGTGTTGCATAAAGCTACCAAGTTTCGTTAAGATACGCCAAAGGTTCGCCGAGAAATGAGCACACTTCCTGTCTTGCATCTGCCAGCCAAATTTGATTGGCTGCCACGGCCAAACGCTTAAGAAATTCTAAAAACCGGGTATGTTTCTTGTGCAGCTTAGTCCCCAGTTGCCATGTACCAAGTTTGGGAGAAATTCTTCAAAAATTGTGGGAGGAGAAGCATTTTAATTGATTTTCACAAAATTCAAAATGGCGGAAAATCTCCAGGGTGGAATATGACGAGACAGGGCCCCTGGATTCGTGGTGACCCAAGAATTCCAGCGATACTAAGATTTTGATGATCAGACGTATGGTTCAAAAGTAACAAGCAGAAGTGTACTTGCAAATTTGACCTGTTGGTGGCGCTAGAGAGTTTGAGGTGCTGAGTTGAAATTTGGTGACAAGATCCTTGAGGGAGCCTAGAATCAGTGTGCCAAGTTTAAAAACCTCTAGTCAGACGGTTCTATGCGTTGCCATAGAATTTCACTGATTTTAACAAAATTCAAAATGGCGGAAAATCCTCAAGGCAGAATATGACGTCATAGGGTGCGATGGATTCGTCTTGAGCCAAGGATTCCTGCCATAGTGGAATTTTGTTTCTAGCCAAAACGAGTCATGAGATATGAGCCAAAAGACATTTTTCCTAGTTATAGCGCCCCCTAGCAGCCAATTTGTTCCAAATTTTTTGGGGCCCTTTCGGGAGGGGTGCTGCATAAAGGCACCAAGTTTCGTTAAGATACGCCAAAGGGTGGCCGAGAAATGAGCACACTTCCTGTTTCGCATCTTTGCAGCCAAGTTTGATTGGCTGCCACGGCCAAACGCTTGTGAAATTCAAATCACCGGGTATAACTTTTGTGCAGGTTGGTCCAATTATGCTATCTTCCAAGTTTGGGAGAAATTGGTAAAAAATTGAGGGAGTTGAAACATTTTAATTGATTTTCACAAAATTCAAAATGGCGGGAAAAATATATGGGCGGGAAATGACGTCATGGGGTGCGTTGGATTCGTCTTGGCCCAAGGATTCCAGGGATACCAAGTTTTTGAAAATCAGACCAACGGTTCAAAAGTTACAAGCAGAAATGTACCTGGGACTTTGACCTGTTGGTGGCGCTAACGGGTTTGAGGTAGAGTCCTGAAATTTGGTGAGAGGAATGTTGAGAGTGTCTAGAATCAGTGTGCCAAATTTCACAACTTTTTACCAGACGGTTCTATGGGCTGCCATAGACTTGCAGAGGCGGAAGTGGACTGAATAATAATAATAATAATAATAATAATAATAATAATAAGAAACAATAGAATCACTATGGGTGCCTTCGCAGCTTCGCTGCTTGGCCCCCAATAATAATAATAATAATAATAATAATAAGAAACAATAGAATCACTATGGGTGCCTTCGCAGCTTCGCTGCTTGGCCCCCAATAATAATAAATATAGCTGCAAGCAGCAATGAGGGGGCCAAGCAGCCTATGAGCCTAGTCGTCAGGCTCGCAGAATGCATTTGGGCCAGACAGATGGTCACGAGCACACACAAGAAGTTTCATGTCGATATACCATCGTTTGACTGAGATACAAGGTCATTTGTTGTTCGGCGGCTTCATCATCAAATTCGATTGACTGTGATGGCTGAAATTACTTCAAGTGAACTTGGTGTGTATGTGTGTGTGTGTGTGTGTGTGTGTGTGTGTGTGCTAGAAGACTGCTGACATATGAGCTCAATGACATATGAGCCAAAATATATTTTGTATAGTTATAGCGCCCCCTAATGGCCAATGTGCACCAAATTTGGTAGGAGAGCTTGCGGAGGGGTGGGGCATAATCCCACCAAGGTTGGTTAAGAAATGTCAAAGGGCTGCCGAGATATGAGCTCACATCCTGTTTGACATCTTCGCAGCTGAGTTTCATTGGCTGCTGCGGCCAAACAGTTTAAAAATTTCAAAAGACTGAGGATAAATTTTGTGCGGCTTGGTGCAATGATGCTATCAACCAAGTCTGGGCAAATTTGGTCAAAAATTGAGGGAGGAGTAGCAATTTACATGATTTTAACAAATTTCAAAATGGCGGAAAATCTACCAGGTGCAATATGACGAGATAGGATAGGTTGGATTCGGTTTGACCGATGGATTCCAGCAATACTAAGATTTTGACAATCAGCCATACGGTTCAAAAGTAACAAGCAGAAATGTACTTCCAACTTTGTCCTGTTGGTGGCGCTAGAGAGTTTGAGGCGGTGAGTTGAAATTTGCTGAGAAGAACCTTGAGCGAGCCTAGAATCAGTGTGCCAAATTTCTCAACCTCTCGTCTGACGGTTCTATGGGTTGCCATAGAATTTCATTGATTTTAACAAAATTCAAAATGGCGGAAAATCCTCAAGGCTGAATATGACGTGATAGGGTGCGATGGATTCGGCTTGAACCAAGGATTCCAGAGATCGTGGAATTTTGTTTTTAGCCCAAACGCATCATGAGATATGAGCCAAAATTCATTTTTGCTAGTTATAGCGCCCCCTAGCGGCCAAGTTGGTCCACGTTTTTTGGGGACCTTTCTGGTGGTGTCTGTCATAATGCCACCAAGTTTCGTTAAGATCTGCCAAAGGGCGGCCGAGATGTGAGCACACATCCTCTTTCGCGTCTGTGCAGCCAAATTTGATTGGCTGCCACAGCCAAACGCTTATGAAATTCGAAAATCCGTGTAAGATTCTTGTGCAGTTTCCTCCACCGTTGCTATGGACCAAATTTGGGAGAAAATGGTCAAAAACTGAGGGAGGAGTAGCATTTTAATTGATTTTCACATAATTCAAAATGGCGGAAAATCTACCAGGTGCAATATGACGAAACAGGGCGCGTTGGATTCATTTTGACCCAAGCATTCCAGAGATACTAAGCTTTTGACGATCAGACGTATGGTTCAAAAGTAACAACCAGAAATGTACCTGCGAATTTGACCTGTTGGTGGCGCTAGAGAGTTTGAGGTGGTGAGTTGAAATTTGGTCACAAGACCCTTGAGGGTGCCTAGAATCAGTCTGCCAAATTTGAAAACCTCTAGTCATATGGTTCTATGGGTTGCCATCGAATTTCTTTGATTTTAACAAAATTCAAAATGGCGGAAAATCCTCAAGTCAGAATATGACGGCATAGGGTGCGATGCATTCGTCTTGACCCATGGATTCCAGAGATAGTGGAATTTTGTTTCTACCCAAAACGCATCATGAGATATGAGCCAAAAGACATTTTTCCTAGTTATAGCGCCCCCTAGCAGCCAATTTGTTCCAAATTTTTTGTTGCCCTTTGGGGAGGGGTGCTGCATAAAGCCACCAAGTTTCGTTAAGATAGGCCAAAGGGTGGCCGAGAAATGAGCACACTTCCTGTTTTGCATCTGCAAGCCAAATTTGATTGGCTGCCACAGCCAAACGCTTAGGAAATTCTAATTACCGGGTAAGATTCTTGTGCAGATTAGTCCCCAGTTGCCATCTACCAAGCTTGGGAGAAATTGTTCAAAAATTGAGGGAGGAGAAGCATTTTAATTGATTTTCACATAATTCAAAATGGCGGAAAATCTACTGGGTGGAATATGACGAGACAGGGCGCGTTGGAGTCGCTGTGACACAAGCATTCCAGCGATACTAAGATTTTGATGATCAGACGTATGGTTCAAAAGTAACAAGCAGAAATGTACCTGCAACTTTGACCTGTTGGTGGCGCTAGAGAGTTTGAGGTGGTGAGTTGAAATTTGGTGACAAGATCCTTGAGGCAGCCTAGAATCAGTTTGCCAAGTTTAAAAACCTCTAGTCAGATGGTTCTATGCGTTGCCATAGAATTTCATTGATTTTAACAAAATTCAAAATGGCGGAAAATCCTCAAGGCAGAATATGACGTCATAGGGTGCGATGGATTCGTCTTGACCCATGGATTCCAGAGATAGTTGAATTTTCTTTCTAGCCAAAACGCATCATGAGATATGAGCCAAAAGGCATTTTTCCTAGTTATAGCGCCCCCTAGCGGCCAATTTGGTCCAAATTTGTTGTGGCCCTTTGGGAAGGGGTTTTGCATAATGCCACCAAGTTTCGTCAAGATTGGCCAAAGGGCCACCGAGATATGAGTGCACTTCCTGTTTTGCGTCTGCGCAGCCAAATTTGATTGGCTGCCACGGCCAAACGCTTGTGAAATTCAAATCACCGGGTATAACTTTTGTGCAGGTTAGTCCACTTATGCTATCTTCCAAGTTTGGGAGAAATTGGTAAAAAATTGAGGGAGTTGAAACATTTTAATTGATTTTCACAAAATTCAAAATGGCGGGAAAAGTATATGGCGGAAAATGACGTCATGGGGTGCCTTGGATTCGTCTTGGCCCAAGGATTCCAGGGATACCAAGTATTTGAAAATCAGACCAACGGTTCAAAAGTTACAAGCAGAAATGTACCTGCGACTTTGAGCTGTTGGTGGCGCTA
>NC_083578.1:50473371-50475871 GCF_027579695.1 Neoarius graeffei
TTTTTTGTTGCCCTTTGGGGAGGGGTGCTGCATAAAGCCACCAAGTTTCGTTAAGATAGGCCAAAGGGTGGCCGAGAAATGAGCACACTTCCTGTTTTGCATCTGCAAGCCAAATTTGATTGGCTGCCACAGCCAAACGCTTAGGAAATTCTAATTACCGGGTAAGATTCTTGTGCAGATTAGTCCCCAGTTGCCATCTACCAAGCTTGGGAGAAATTGTTCAAAAATTGAGGGAGGAGAAGCATTTTAATTGATTTTCACATAATTCAAAATGGCGGAAAATCTACTGGGTGGAATATGACGAGACAGGGCGCGTTGGAGTCGCTGTGACACAAGCATTCCAGCGATACTAAGATTTTGATGATCAGACGTATGGTTCAAAAGTAACAAGCAGAAATGTACCTGCAACTTTGACCTGTTGGTGGCGCTAGAGAGTTTGAGGTGGTGAGTTGAAATTTGGTGACAAGATCCTTGAGGCAGCCTAGAATCAGTTTGCCAAGTTTAAAAACCTCTAGTCAGATGGTTCTATGCGTTGCCATAGAATTTCATTGATTTTAACAAAATTCAAAATGGCGGAAAATCCTCAAGGCAGAATATGACGTCATAGGGTGCGATGGATTCGTCTTGACCCATGGATTCCAGAGATAGTTGAATTTTCTTTCTAGCCAAAACGCATCATGAGATATGAGCCAAAAGGCATTTTTCCTAGTTATAGCGCCCCCTAGCGTCCAATTTGGTCCAAATTTGTTGTGGCCCTTTGGGAAGGGGTTTTGCATAATGCCACCAAGTTTCGTCAAGATTGGCCAAAGGGCCACCGAGATATGAGTGCACTTCCTGTTTTGCGTCTGCGCAGCCAAATTTGATTGGCTGCCACGGCCAAACGCTTGTGAAATTCAAATCAGCGGGTATAACTTTTGTGCAGGTTAGTCCAATTATGCTATCTTCCAAGTTTGGGAGAAATTGGTAAAAAATTGAGGGAGTTGAAACATTTTAATTGATTTTCACAAAATTCAAAATGGCGGGAAAAGTATATGGCGGAAAATGACGTCATGGGGTGCCTTGGATTCGTCTTGGCCCAAGGATTCCAGGGATACCAAGTTTTTGAAAATCAGACCAACGGTTCAAAAGTTACAAGCAGAAATGTACCTGCGACTTTGAGCTGTTGGTGGCGCTAGAGGGTTTGAGGTAGAGGCCTGAAATTTGCTGAGAGGAATGTTGAGAGTGTCTAGAATCAGTGTGCCAAATTTCACAACTTTTTACCAGACGGTTCTATGGGCTGCCATAGACTTGCAGAGGCGGAAGTGGACTGAATAATAATAATAATAATAATAATAATAATAATAATAATAATAATAATAAGAAACAATAGAATCACTATGGGTGCCTTCGCAGCTTCGCTGCTTGGCCCCCAATAATAAGAAACAATAGAATCACTATGGGTGCCTTCGCAGCTTCGCTGCTTGGCCCCCAAATATAGCTGCAAGCAGCAATCCGGGGCCAAGCAGGGTGACCCAGCCTAAGTTGCCATGGCAACAGAAAGAACTGACCAGGCAGACGGTCATAGGCACGCACAGGAAGTGTTTACAAGCAGGAATGTACCTCCAACCAGACGGTTAGAGGCATGCACGGCTTCACCGTCAAATTCGATTGACTGTGATGGCTGAAATTACTTCCAGTGTACTAGGTGTGTGTGTGTGTGTGTGTGTGTCTGTGCTAAAAGACTGCTGAGATATGAGCTCAATGATGTAAGAGCCAAAACACATTTTGGAAAGTTATAGCGCCCCCTAATGGCCAATGTGCACCAAATGTGGTATGGGCCATTTTGGAGGGGTGGTGCATAATCCCACCAAGTTTGGTTAAGAAAGGTCAAAGGGCTGCCGAGATATGAGCACACTTCCTGTTTCGCGTCTGCACAGCCAAATTTGATTGGCAGCCACGGCCAAACGCTTATGAAATTCGAAAAACCGGGTAAGTTTTTAGTGCAGCTTAGTCCAAAGTTGCCATGTACCAAGTTTGGAAGGAATTGGTCAAAAATTGAGGGAGGAGAAGCATTTTAATTGATTTTCACAAAATTCAAAATGGCGGAAAATATACCAGGCGGAATATGACGCCATAGGGTGCGTTGGATTCGGGTTGACCCAAGGATTCCAGCCATACTAAGATTTTGACGATCAGACATACGGTTCAAAAGTAACAAGCAGAAATGTACTTGCAACTTTGACCTGTTGTTGGCGCTAGAGAGTTTGAGATGCTGAGTTGAAATTTGCTGACAAGAACCGTGAGGCAGCCTAGAATCAGTGTGCCAAATTTGAAAACCTGTCGTCAGACGGTTCTATGGGTTTCCATAGAATTTCATTGATTTTAACAAAATTCAAAATGGCGGAAAATCCTCAAGGCAGAATATGACGTCATAGGGTGCGATAGATTCGACTTGAGCCAAGGATTCCATAGGCAGTGGAATTTTGTTTCTAGCCAAAACGCATCATGAGATATGAGCCAA
>NC_083578.1:50488371-50493371 GCF_027579695.1 Neoarius graeffei
GTACCTGCAACTTTGAACTGTTGGTGGCGCTAGAGGATTTGAGGTAGAGGCCTGAAATTTGCTGAGAGGAATGTTGAGACTGTCTAGAATCAGTGTGCCAAATTTCACAACTTTTTACCAGACGGTTCTATGGGCTGCCATAGACTTGCAGAGGCGGAAGTGGACTGAATAATAATAATAATAATAAATATAGCTGCAAGCAGCAATGAGGGGGCCAAGCAGCCTATGAGCCTAGTCGTCAGGCTCGCAGAATGCATTTGGGCCAGACAGATGGTCACGAGCACACACAAGAAGTTTCATGTCGATATACCATCGTTTGACTGAGATACAAGGTCATTTGTTGTTCGGCGGCTTCATCATCAAATTCGATTGACTGTGATGGCTGAAATTACTTCAAGTGTACTTGGTGTGTATGTGTGTGTGTGTGTGTGTGTGTGTGTGTGTGTGCTAGAAGACTGCTGACATATGAGCTCAATGACATATGAGCCAAAATATATTTTGTATAGTTATAGCGCCCCCTAATGGCCAATGTGCACCAAATTTGGTAGGAGAGCTTGCGGAGGGGTGGGGCATAATCCCACCAAGGTTGGTTAAGAAATGTCAAAGGGCTGCCGAGATATGAGCTCACATCCTGTTTGACATCTTCGCAGCTGAGTTTCATTGGCTGCTGCGGCCAAACAGTTTAAAAATTTCAAAAGACTGAGGATAAATTTTGTGCGGCTTGGTGCAATGATGCTATCAACCAAGTCTGGGCAAATTTGGTCAAAAATTGAGGGAGGAGTAGCAATTTACATGATTTTAACAAATTTCAAAATGGCGGAAAATCTACCAGGTGCAATATGACGAGATAGGATAGGTTGGATTTGGTTTGACCGATGGATTCCAGCAATACTAAGATTTTGACAATCAGCCGTACGGTTCAAAAGTAACAAGCAGAAATGTACTTCCAACTTTGTCCTGTTGGTGGCGCTAGAGAGTTTGAGGCGGTGAGTTGAAATTTGCTGACAAGAACCTTGAGCGAGCCTAGAATCAGTGTGCCAAATTTCTCAACCTCTCGTCTGACGGTTCTATGGGTTGCCATAGAATTTCATTGATTTTAACAAAATTCAAAATGGCGGAAAATCCTCAAGGCTGAATATGACGTGATAGGGTGCGATGGATTCGGCTTGAACCAAGGATTCCAGAGATCATGGAATTTTGTTTTTAGCCCAAACGCATCATGAGATATGAGCCAAAATTCATTTTTGCTAGTTATAGCGCCCCCTAGCGGCCAAGTTGGTCCACGTTTTTTGGGGACCTTTCTGGTGGTGTCTGTCATAATGCCACCAAGTTTCGTTAAGATCTGCCAAAGGGCGGCCGAGATGTGAGCACACATCCTCTTTCGCGTCTGTGCAGCCAAATTTGATTGGCTGCCACAGCCAAACGCTTATGAAATTCGAAAATCCGTGTAAGATTCTTGTGCAGTTTCCTCCACCGTTGCTATGGACCAAATTTGGGAGAAAATGGTCAAAAACTGAGGGAGGAGTAGCATTTTAATTGATTTTCACATAATTCAAAATGGTGGAAAATCTACCAGGTGCAATATGACGAAACAGGGCGCGTTGGATTCATTTTGACCCAAGCATTCCAGAGATACTAAGCTTTTGACGATCAGACGTATGGTTCAAAAGTAACAACCAGAAATGTACCTGCGAATTTGACCTGTTGGTGGCGCTAGAGAGTTTGAGGTGGTGAGTTGAAATTTGGTCACAAGACCCTTGAGGGTGCCTAGAATCAGTCTGCCAAATTTGAAAACCTCTAGTCATACGGTTCTATGGGTTGCCATCGAATTTCTTTGATTTTAACAAAATTCAAAATGGCGGAAAATCCTCAAGTCAGAATATGACGGCATAGGGTGCGATGCATTCGTCTTGACCCATGGATTCCAGAGATAGTGGAATTTTGTTTCTACCCAAAACGCATCATGAGATATGAGCCAAAAGACATTTTTCCTAGTTATAGCGCCCCCTAGCAGCCAATTTGTTCCAAATTTTTTGTTGCCCTTTGGGGAGGGGTGCTGCATAAAGCCACCAAGTTTCGTTAAGATAGGCCAAAGGGTGGCCGAGAAATGAGCACACTTCCTGTTTTGCATCTGCAAGCCAAATTTGATTGGCTGCCACAGCCAAACGCTTAGGAAATTCTAATTACCGGGTAAGATTCTTGTGCAGATTAGTCCCCAGTTGCCATCTACCAAGCTTGGGAGAAATTGTTCAAAAATTGAGGGAGGAGAAGCATTTTAATTGATTTTCACATAATTCAAAATGGCGGAAAATCTACTGGGTGGAATATGACGAGACAGGGCGCGTTGGAGTCGCTGTGACACAAGCATTCCAGCGATACTAAGATTTTGATGATCAGACGTATGGTTCAAAAGTAACAAGCAGAAATGTACCTGCAACTTTGACCTGTTGGTGGCGCTAGAGAGTTTGAGGTGGTGAGTTGAAATTTGGTGACAAGATCCTTGAGGCAGCCTAGAATCAGTTTGCCAAGTTTAAAAACCTCTAGTCAGATGGTTCTATGCGTTGCCATAGAATTTCATTGATTTTAACAAAATTCAAAATGGCGGAAAATCCTCAAGGCAGAATATGACGTCATAGGGTGCGATGGATTCGTCTTGACCCATGGATTCCAGAGATAGTTGAATTTTCTTTCTAGCCAAAACGCATCATGAGATATGAGCCAAAAGGCATTTTTCCTAGTTATAGCGCCCCCTAGCGTCCAATTTGGTCCAAATTTGTTGTGGCCCTTTGGGAAGGGGTTTTGCATAATGCCACCAAGTTTCGTCAAGATTGGCCAAAGGGCCACCGAGATATGAGTGCACATCCTGTTTTGCGTCTGCGCATCCAAATTTGATTGGCTGCCACGGCCAAACGCTTGTGAAATTCAAATCACCGGGTATAACTTTTGTGCAGGTTAGTCCAATTATGCTATCTTCCAAGTTTGGGAGAAATTGGTAAAAAATTGAGGGAGTTGAAACATTTTAATTGATTTTCACAAAATTCAAAATGGCGGGAAAAGTATATGGCGGAAAATGACGTCATGGGGTGCCTTGGATTCGTCTTGGCCCAAGGACTCCAGGGATACCAAGTTTTTGAAAATCAGACCAACGGTTCAAAAGTTACAAGCAGAAATGTACCTGCGACTTTGAGCTGTTGGTGGCGCTAGAGGGTTTGAGGTAGAGGCCTGAAATTTGCTGAGAGGAATGTTGAGAGTGTCTAGAATCAGTGTGCCAAATTTCACAACTTTTTACCAGACGGTTCTATGGGCTGCCATAGACTTGCAGAGGCGGAAGTGGACTGAATAATAATAATAATAATAATAATAATAATAATAATAATAATAATAAGAAACAATAGAATCACTATGGGTGCCTTCGCAGCTTCGCTGCTTGGCCCCCAAATATAGCTGCAAGCAGCAATGTGGGGGCCAAGCAGCATATGAGCCTAGTCGGAAGGCCAGCAGAATGCACTTGGGCCAGGTAATGCCCTTGTGCAGCTTAGTCCAAAGTTGCTATCTACCAAGTTTGGGAGAAATTGGTGAAAAATTGAGGGAGGAGAAGCATTTTAATTGATTTTTACAAACTTCAAAATGGCGGAAAATCCTAAAGGCTGAATATGACGTGATAGGGTCCGATGGATTCGGCTTGAGCCAAGGATTCCAGAGATCATGGAATTTTGTTTCTAGCCCAAACGCATCATGAGATATGAGCCAAAATTCATTTTTGCTAGTTATAGCGCCCCCTAGCGGCCAAGTTGGTCCAAGATTTTTGGGGACCTTTCTGGTGGTGTCTGGCATAATGCCCCCAAGTTTCGTTAAGATCCTGCCAAAGGGCGGCCGAGATGTGAGCACACATCCTCTTTCGCGTCTGTGCAGCCAAATTTGATTGGCTGCCACGGCCAAACGCTTATGAAATTCGAAAATCTGTGTAAGTTTCTTCTGCAGCTTCCTCCACAGTTGCTATGGACCAAATTTGGGAGAAAATGGTCAAAAACTGAGGGAGGAGTAGCATTTTAATTGATTTTCACATAATTCAAAATGGCGTAAAATCTACCAGGTGCAATATGACGAAACAGGGCGCGTTGGATTCATTTTGACCCAAGCATTCCAGAGATACTAAGCTTTTGACGATCAGACGTATGGTTCAAAAGTAACAACCAGAAATGTACCTGTGAATTTGACCTGTTGGTGGCGCTAGAGAGTTTGAGGTGGTGAGTTGAAATTTGGTCACAAGACCCTTGAGGGAGCCTAGAATCAGTCTACCAAATTTGAAAACCTCTAGTCATACGGTTCTATGGGTGGCCATCGAATTTCTTTGATTTTAACAAAATTCAAAATGGCAGAAAATCCTCAAGTCAGAATATGACGGCATAGGGTGCCATGCATTCGCCTTGACCCATGGATTCCAGAGATAGTGGAATTTTGTTTCTACCCAAAACGCATCATGAGATATGAGCCAAAAGACATTTTTCCTAGTTATAGCGCCCCCTAGCAGCCAATTTGTTCCAAATTTTTTGCTGCCCTTTGGGGAGGGGTGCTGCATAAAGCCACCAAGTTTTGTTAAGATAGGCCAAAGGGTGGCTGAGAAATGAGCACACTTCCTGTTTTGCATCTGCAAGCCAAATTTGATTGGCTGCCACAGCCAAACGCTTAGGAAATTCTAATTACCGGGTAAGATTCTTGTGCAGATTAGTCCCCAGTTGCCATCTACCAAGTTTGGGAGAAATTGTTCAAAAATTGAGGGAGGAGATGCATTTTAATTGATTTTCACATAATTCAAAATGGCGGAAAATCTACTGGGTGGAATATGACGAGACAGGGCGCGTTGGAGTCGGTGTGACCCAACCATTCCAGCGATACTAAGATTTTGATGATCAGACGTATGGTTCAAAAGTAACAAGCAGAAATGTACCTGCGAATTTGACCTGTTGGTGGCGCTAGAGAGTTTGTGGTGCTGAGTTGAA
>NC_083578.1:50498371-50500871 GCF_027579695.1 Neoarius graeffei
AGTCTGAATATGACCTCATGGGTTGTGATGGATTCGGCTTGACCCAAGGATTCCAGCGATAGTGGAATTTTGTTTCTACCCAAAACGCATCATGAGATATGAGCAAAAAGACATTTTTCCTTGTTATAGCGCCCCCTTGCCGCCAATTTGTTCCAAATTTGTTGGGGCCCTTTTTGGAGAGGTCTTGCACAATGCCACCAAGTTTCATTTAGATACGCCAAAGGGCGGCCGAGATATGAGCACACTTCCTGGTTCGCATATGCTCAGCCAAATTTGATTGGTTGCCACGGCCAAACGTTTATGAAATTCAAAAATCCGTGTAAGATCCTTGTGTAGGCTCCTCCAGAGTTGCTATATACCAAGTTTGGGAGAAATTGGTCAAAAACTGAGGGAGGAGAAGCATTTTAATTGATTTTCACATAATTCAAAATGCCGGAAAATCTACTGGGTAGAATATGACGAGACAGGGCGCGTTGGATTCCTTGTGACCCAAGCATTCTAGAGATACTAAGATTTTGATGATCAGACGAATGTTTCAAAAGTAACAAGCAGAAATGTCCCTGCGAATTTGACCTGTTGGTGGCGCTAGAGTTTTTGAGGTGCTGAGTTGAAATTTGGTGACAAGATCCTTGAGGCAGCCTAGAATCAGTATGCCAAGTTTAAAAACCTCTAGTCAGACGGTTCTATGCGTTGCCATTGAATTTCATTGATTTTAACAAAATTCAAAATGGCGGAAAATCCTCAAGGCAGAATATGACGTCATAGGGTGCGATGAGTTCGTCTTGAGCCAAGGATTCCTGACATAGTGGAATTTTGTTTCTAGCCAAAACGCATCATGAGATATGAGCCTAAAGACATTTTTCCTAGTTATAGCGCCCCCTAGCAGCCAATTTGTTCCAATTTTTTTGCTGCCCTTTGGGGAGGGGTGCTGCATAAAGCCACCCAGTTTCGTTAAGATACGCCAAAGGGTGGCTGAGAAATGAGCAAACTTCCTGTTTTGCATATGCCAGCCAAATTTGATTGGCTGCCACGGCCAAACGCTTAAGAAATTCTAAAAACCGGGCATATTTCTTGTGCAGCTTAGGCCCCAGTTGCCATGTACCACGTTTGGGAGAAATTTTCCAAAAATTGTGGGAGGAGAAGCATTTTAATTGATTTTCACATAATTCAAAATGGCGGAAAATCTACTGGGTGGAATATGAGGAGACAGGGCCCATTGGATTCCTTTTGACCCAAGCATTCCAGCCACACTAAGAATTTGATGATCAGACGTATGGTTCAAAAGTAACAAGCAGAAATGTACCTGCAATTTTGACCTGTTGGTGGCGCTAGAGAGTTTGAGGTGCTGAGTTGAAATTTGGTGACAAGATCCTTGAGGCAGCCTAGAATCAGTGTGCCAAGTTTAAAAACCTCTAGTCAGACGGTTCTATGCATTGCCATAGAATTTCATTGATTTTAACAAAATTCAAAATGGTGGAAAATCCTCAAGGCAGAATATGACGTCATAGGGTGCGGTGGATTCGGCTTGAGCCAAGGATTCCTGACATAGTGGAATTTTGTTTCTAGGCAAAACGCATCATGAGATATGAGCCAAAAGACATTTTTCCTAGTTATAGCGCCCCCTAGCAGCCAATTTGCTCCAAATTTTTTGCTGCCCTTTGGGGAGGGGTGTTGCATAAAGCCACCAAGTTTCGTTAAGATACGCCAAAGGTTCGCCGAGAAATGAGCACACTTCCTGTCTTGCATCTGCCAGCCAAATTTGATTGGCTGCCACGGCCAAACGCTTAAGAAATTCTAAAAACCGGGTATGTTTCTTGTGCAGCTTAGTCCCCAGTTGCCATGTACCAAGTTTGGGAGAAATTCTTCAAAAATTGTGGGAGGAGAAGCATTTTAATTGATTTTCACATAATTCAAAATGGCGGAAAATCTCCTGGGTGGAATAGGACGAGACAGGGCCCCTGGATTCGTGGTGACCCAAGTATTCCAGCGATACTAAGATTTTGATGATCAGACGTATGGTTCAAAAGTAACAAGCAGAAGTGTACTTGCAACTTTGACCTGTTGGTGGCGCTAGAGAGTTTGAGGTGCTGAGTTGAAATTTGGTGACAAGATCCTTGAGGGAGCCTAGAATCAGTGTGCCAAGTTTAAAAACCTCTAGTCAGACGGTTCTATGCGTTGCCATAGAATTTCACTGATTTTAACAAAATTCAAAATGGTGGAAAATCCTCAAGGCAGAATATGACGTCATAGGGTGCGATGGATTCGTCTTGAGCCAAGGATTCCTGCCATAGTGGAATTTTGTTTCTAGCCAAAACGAGTCATGAGATATGAGCCAAAAGACATTTTTCCTAGTTATAGCGCCCCCTAGCAGCCAATTTGTTCCAAATTTTTTGGGGCCCTTTCGGGAGGGGTGCTGCATAAAGGCACCAAGTTTCGTTAAGATACGCCAAAGGGTGGCCGAGAAATGAGCACACTTCCTGTTTCGCATCTTTGCAGCCAA
>NC_083578.1:50503371-50505871 GCF_027579695.1 Neoarius graeffei
TTCGTCTTGACCCATGGATTCCAGAGAAAGTTGAATTTTGTTTCTACCCAAAATGCATCATGAGATATGAGCCAAAAGACATTTTTCTTAGTTATAGCGCCGCCTAGCGGCCAATTTGTTCCAAATTTTATGTGGGCGTTTGGAAAGGGGTGGGGCATAATCCCCCCAAGTTTTGTTAAGATACGCCAAAGGGTGGCCGAGAAATGAGCACACTTCCTGTTTTGCATCTGCCAGCCAATTTTGATTGGCTGCCACAGCCAAACGCTTATGAAAGTCTGAAAACCGCGTATGTTTCTTATGCAGGTTTGTCCCAAGTTGCCATCTACCAAGTTTGGGAGAAATTGGTCAAAAATTGAGGGAGGAGAAGCATTTTAATTGATTTGCACATAATTCAAAATGGCGGAAAATCTACTGGGTGGAATATGACGAGACAGGGCGCGTTGGATTCCTTTTGACCCAAGCATTCCAGGGATACTAAGATTTTGATGATGAGATGTATGGTTCAAAAGTAACAAGCAGAAATGTACCTGCAACTTTGACCTGTTGGTGGCGCTAGAGAGTTTGAGGTGCTGAGTTGAAATTTGGTGAGAAGATCCGGGAGGCAGCCTAGAATCAGGATGCCAAGTTTAAAAGCCTCTAATCAGACGGTTCTATGTGTTGCCATAGAATTTCATTGATTTTAACAAAATTCAAAATGGCGGAAAATCCTCAAGTCAGAATATGACGTCATATGGTGCAATGGATTCGTCTTGACCCAAGGATTCCTGACATAGTGGAATTTTGTTACTAGCCAAAGCGCATCATGAGATATGAGCCAAAAGACATTTTTCCTAGTTATAGCGCCCCCTAGCAGCCAATTTGTTCCAAATTTTTTGGTGCCCTTTGGGGAGGGGTGTTGCATAAAGCCACCAAGTTTTGTTAAGATACGCCAAAGGTTGTCCGAGAAATGAGCACACTTCCTGTTTTGCATCTGCCAGCCAATTTTGATTGGCTGCCACGGCCAAACGCTTAGGACATTCTAAAAACCGGGTATGTTTCTTGTGCAGCTTCGTCCCCAGTTGCCATCTACCAAGTTTGGGAGAAATTGATCAAAAATTGAGGGAGGAGAAGCATTTTAATTGATTTTCACATAATTCAAAATGGCGGAAAATCTACTGGGTGGAATATGACGAGACAGGGTGTGTTGGATTCCTTTTGACCCAAGCATTCCAGCAGTACTAAGATTTTGATGATCAGACGTATGGTTCAAAAGTAACAAGCAGAAATGTACCCGCGACTTTGACCTGTTGGTGGCGCTAGAGAGTTTGAGGTGCTGAGTTGAAATTTGGTGACAAGATCCTTGAGGCAGCCTAGAATCAGTGTGCCAAGTTTAAAAACCTCTAATCAGACGGTTCTATGCGTTGCCATAGAATTTCATTGATTTTAACAAAATTCAAAATGGCGGAAAATCCCCAAGGCAGAAAGTGACGTCATAGGGTGCGATGGATTCGTTTTGAGCCACAGATTCCTGACATAGTGGAATTTTGTTTCTAGCCCAAACGCATCATGAGATATGACCTAAAAGACATTTTTGCTAGTTATAGCGCCCCCTAGCAGCCAATTTGTTCCAAATTTGTTGTTGCCCTTTGGGGAGGGGTGTTACATAACGCCACCAAGTTGCATTAAGATACGCCAAAGGGTGGCCGAGATATGAGCACACTTCCTGTTTTGCGTCTTCGCAGCCAAATTTGATTGGCTGCCACGGCCAAACGCTTATGAAATTCTAAAAACCGGGTATGTTTATTGTGAAGCTTAGTCCAAAGTTGCGATTTACCAAGTTTGGGAGAAATTGTTCAAAAATTGAGGGAGGAGAAGCGTTTTAAGTGATTTTCACAAAATTCAAAATGGCGGGAAAACTATATGGGCGGAAAATGACGTCATGGGGTCCCTTGGATTCGTCTTGACCCAACGACTCCAGGGATACCAAGTTTTTGAAAATCGGACCAACGGTTCAAAAGTTACAAGCAGAAATGTACCTGCAACTTTGACCTGTTGGTGGCGCTAAAGTGTTTGAGGTAGAGGCCTGAAATTCGCTGAGAGTAATGTTGACACTGTCTAGAATCAGTGTGCAAAATTTCCCAACTTTTTACCAGACGGTTCTATGGGCTGCCATAGACTTGCAGAGGCGGAAGAACGTTGAATAATAATAATAAGAAACAGTAGAATCCCTATGGGTGCCTTCGCAGCTTTGCTGCTTGGCCCCCAAATATAGCTGCAAGCAGCAATGTGGGGGCCAAGCAGCCTATGAGCCTAGTCGGAAGGCCAGCAGAATGCACTTGGGCCAGGTAATGCCCTTGTGCAGCTTAGTCCAAAGTTGCTATCTACCAAGTTTGGGAGAAATTGGTGAAAAATTGAGGGAGGAGAAGCATTTTAATTGATTTTTACAAAATTCAAAATGGCGGAAAATCCTAAAGGCTGAATATGACGTGATAGGGTGCGATGGATTCGGCTTGAGCCAAGG
>NC_083578.1:50518371-50528371 GCF_027579695.1 Neoarius graeffei
AGCCCTTTGGGGAGGCGTCCTGCATAATGCGACCAACTTTCGTTAAGATACGCCAAAGGGTGGCTGAGAAATGAGTACACTTCCTGTTTTGCATCTGCCATCCAAATTTGATTGGCTGCCACGGCCAAACGCTTAGGAAATTCTAAAAAGCGGGTAAGTATTTTATGCAGCTTAGTCCCCAGGTGCCATCTACCAAGTTTGGGAGAAATTGGTCAAAAATTGAGGGAGGAGAAGCATTTTAATTGATTTTCACATAATTCAAAATGGCGGAAAATCTACTGGGTGGAACATGATGAAACAGGGTGCGTTGGATTCCTTTTGACCCAAGCATTCCAGCCACACTAAGAATTTGATGATCAGACGTATGGTTCAAAAGTAACAAGCAGAAATGTACCTGCAATTTTGACCTGTTGGTGGCGCTAGAGAGTTTGTGGTGCTGAGTTGAAATTTGGTGACAAGATCCTTGAGGCAGCCTAGAATCAGTGTGCCAAGTTTAAAAACCTCTAGTCAGACGGTTCTATGCATTGCCATAGAATTTCATTGATTTTAACAAAATTCAAAATGGTGGAAAATCCTCAAGGCAGAATATGACATCATAGGGTGCGATGAGTTCGTCTTGAGCCAAGGATTCCTGACATAGTGGAATTTTGTTTCTAGCCAAAACGCATCATGAGATATGAGCCTAAAGACATTTTTCCTAGTTATAGCGCCCCCTAGCAGCCAATTTGGTCCAAATTTTTTGCTGCCCTTTGGGGAGGGGTGCTGCATAAAGCCACCCAGTTTCGTTAAGATACGCCAAAGGGTGGCCGAGAAATGAGCAAACTTCCTGTTTTGCATATGCCAGCCAAATTTGATTGGCTGCCACGGCCAAACGCTTAAGAAATTCTAAAAACCGGGCATATTTCTTGTGCAGCTTAGGCCCCAGTTGCCATGTACCACGTTTGGGAGAAATTTTCCAAAAATTGAGGGAGGAGAAGCATTTTAATTGATTTTCACATAATTCAAAATGGCGGAAAATCTACTGGGTGGAATATGAGGAGACAGGGCCCATTGGATTCCTTTTGACCTAAGCATTCCAGCCACACTAAGAATTTGATGATCAGACGTATGGTTCAAAAGTAACAAGCAGAAATGTACCTGCAATTTTGACCTGTTGGTGGCGCTAGAGAGTTTGAGGTGCTGAGTTGAAATTTGGTGACAAGATCCTTGAGGCAGCCTAGAATCAGTGTGCCAAGTTTAAAAACCTCTAGTCAGACGGTTCTATGCATTGCCATAGAATTTCATTGATTTTAACAAAATTCAAAATGGTGGAAAATCCTCAAGGCAGAATATGACGTCATAGGGTGCGGTGGATTCGGCTTGAGCCCAGGATTCCTGACATAGTGGAATTTTGTTTCTAGGCAAAACGCATCATGAGATATGAGCCAAAAGACATTTTTCCTAGTTATAGCGCCCCCTAGCAGCCAATTTGTTCCAAATTTTTTGCTGCTCTTTGGGGAGGGGTGTTGCATAAAGTCACCAAGTTTCGTTAAGATACGCCAAAGGGTGGCCGAGAAATGAGCACACTTCCTGTCTTGCATCTGCCAGCCAAATTTGATTGGCTGCCACGGCCAAACGCTTAAGAAATTCTAAAAACCGGGTATGTTTCTTGTGCAGCTTAGTCCCCAGTTGCCATCTACCAAGTTTGGGAGAAATTCTTCAAAAATTGTGGGAGGAGAAGCATTTTAATTGATTTTCACATAATTCAAAATGGCGGAAAATCTCCTGGGTGGAATATGACGAGACAGGGCCGCTGGATTCGTGGTGACCCAAGTATTCCAGCGATACTAAGATTTTGATGATCAGACATATGGTTCAAAAGTAACAAGCAGAAGTGTACTTGCAAATTTGACCTGTTGGTGGCGCTAGAGAGTTTGAGGTGCTGAGTTGAAATTTGGTGACAAGATCCTTGAGGGAGCCTAGAATCAGTGTGCCAAGTTTAAAAACCTCTAGTCAGACGGTTCTATGCGTTGCCATAGAATTTCACTGATTTTAACAAAATTCAAAATGGCGGAAAATCCTCAAGGCAGAATATGACGTCATAGGATGCGATGGATTCGTCTTGAGCCAAGGATTCCTGCCATAGTGGAATTTTGTTTCTAGCCAAAACAAGTCATGAGATATGAGCCAAAAGACATTTTTCCTAGTTATAGCGCCCCCTAGCAGCCAATTTGTTCCAAATTTTTTGGGGCCCTTTCGGGAGGGGTGCTGCATAAAGGCACCAAGTTTCGTTAAGATACGCCAAAGGGTGGCCGAGAAATGAGCACACTTCCTGTTTCGCATCTTTGCAGCCAAGTTTGATTGGCTGCCACGGCCAAACGCTTGTGAAATTCAAATCACCGGGTATAACTTTTGTGCAGGTTGGTCCAATTATGCTATCTTCCAAGTTTGGGAGAAATTGGTAAAAAATTGAGGGAGTTGAAACATTTTAATTGATTTTCACAAAATTCAAAATGGCGGGAAAAATATATGGGCGGGAAATGACGTCATGGGGTGCGTTGGATTCGTGTTGGCCCAAGGATTCCAGGGATACCAAGTTTTTGAAAATCAGACCAACGGTTCAAAAGTTACAAGCAGAAATGTACCTGGGACTTTGACCTGTTGGTGGCGCTAACGGGTTTGAGGTAGAGGCCTGAAATTTGGTGAGAGGAATGTTGAGAGTGTCTAGAATCAGTGTGCCAAATTTCACAACTTTTTACCAGACGGTTCTATGGGCTGCCATAGACTTGCAGAGGCGGAAGTGGACTGAATAATAATAATAATAATAATAATAATAATAATAATAATAATAATAATAATAAGAAACAATAGAATCACTATGGGTGCCTTCGCAGCTTTGCTGCTTGGCCCCCAAATATAGCTGCAAGCAGCAATGTGGGGGCCAAGCAGCATATGAGCCTAGTCGGAAGGCCAGCAGAATGCACTTGGGCCAGGTAATGCCCTTGTGCAGCTTAGTCCAAAGTTGCTATCTACCAAGTTTGGGAGAAATTGGTGAAAAATTGAGGGAGGAGAAGTATTTTAATTGATTTTTACAAAATTCAAAATGGCGGAAAATCCTAAAGGCTGAATATGACGTCATAGGGTGCGATGGATTCGGCTTGAGCCAAGGATTCCAGAGCTAGTGGAATTTTGTTTCTAGCCCAAACGCATCATGAGATATGAGCCAAAATTCATTTTTCCTAGTTATAGCGCCCCCTAGCGGCCAAGTTGGTCCAAGTTTTTTGGGGACCTTACTGGTCGTGTCTGGCATAATGCCACCAAGTTTCGTTAAGATCTGCCAAAGGGCAGCCGAGATGTGAGCACACATCCTCTTTCACGTCTGCGCAGCCAAATTTGATTGGCTGCCACGGCCAAACGCTTATGAAATTCGAAAATCCATGTAAGATTCTTGTGCAGCTTCATCCACAGTTGCTATGTACCAGGTTTGGGAGAAATTGGTCAAAAACTGAGGGAGGAGTAGCATTTTAATTGATTTTCACATAATTCAAAATGGCGGAAAATCTACCAGGTGCAATATGACGAGACAGGGCGCGTTGGATTCATTTTGACCCAAACATTCCAGAGATACTAAGCTTTTGACAATCAGACGTATGGTTCAAAAGTAACAACCAGAAATGTACCTGCGAATTTGACCTGTTGGTGGCGCTAGAAAGTTTGAGGTGGTGAGTTGAAATTGGGTGACAAGACCCTTGAGGGAGCCTAGAATCAGTCTGCCAAATTTGAAAACCTCTAGTCATACGGTTCTATGGGTTGCCATCGAATTTCATTGATTTTAACAAAATTCAAAATGGCGGAAAATCCTCAAGTCAGAATATGACGTCATAGGGTGCGATGGATTCGTCTTGACCCATGGATTCCAGAGATAGTGGAATTTTGTTTCTACCCAAAACGCATCATGAGATATGAGCCAAAAGACATTTTTCCTAGTTATAGCGCCCCCTAGCAGCCAATTTGTTCCAAATTTTTTACTGCCCTTTGGGGAGGGGTGTTGCATAATGCCACCAAGTTTCGTTAAGATACGCCAAAGGGTGGCCGAGAAATGAGCACACTTCCTGTTTTGCATCTGCAAGCCAATTTTGATTGGCTGCCACAGCCAAACGCTTAGGAAATTCTAAAAACCGGGTAAGTTTCTTGTGCAGATTAGTCCCCAGTTGCCATCTACCAAGTTTGGGAGAAATTGTTCAAAAATTGAGGGAGGAGAAGCATTTTAATTGATTTTCACATAATTCAAAATGTCGGAAAATCTCCTGGGTGGAATATGACGAGACAGGGTGCGTTGGATTCCTTTTGACCCAAGCATTCGAGCGATACTAAGATTTTGATGATCAGACGTATGGTTCAAAAGTAACAAGCAGAAATGTACCTGCGACTTTGACCTGTTGGTGGCGCTAGAGAGTTTGAGGTGCTGAGTTGAAATTTGGTGACAAGATCCTTGAGGCAGCCTAGAATCAGTGTGCCAAGTTTAAAAACCTCTAGTCAGATGGTTCTATGCGTTACCATAGAATTTCATTGATTTTAACAAAATTCAAAATGGCGGAAAATCCTCAAGGCAGAATATGACGTCATAGGGTGCGATGGATTCGTCTTGAGCCAAGGATTCCTGACATAGCGGAATTTTGTTTCTAGCCAAAAAGCATCATGAGATATGAGCCAAAAGACTTTTTTCCTAGTTATAGCGCCCCCTAGCAGCCAATTTGTTCCAAATTTTTTGTTGCCCTTTGGGGAGGGGTCCTGCATAATGCCACCAAGTTTCGTTAAGATACGCCAAAGGTTGGCCGAGAAATGAGCACACTTCCTGTTTCGCGTCTGCGCAGCCAATTTTGATTGGCTGCCACGGCCAAACGCTTAGGAAATTCTAAAAACCGGGTATGTTTCTTGTGCAGCTTCGTCCCCAGTTGCCATGTACCAAGTTTGGGAGAAATTGGTCAAAAATTGAGGGAGGAGAAGCATTTTAATTGATTTTCACATAATTCAAAATGGCGGAAAATCTCCTGGGTGGAATATGACGAGACAGGGTGCGTTGGATTCCTTTTGACCCAAGCATTCCAGCACTACTAAGATTTTGATGATCAGACGTATGGTTCAAAAGTAACAAGCAGAAATGTACCCGCGACTTTGACCTGTTGGTGGCGCTAGAGAGTTTGAGGTGCTGAGTTGAAATTTGGTGACAAGATCCTTGAGGCAGCCTAGAATCAGTGTGCCAAGTTTAAAAACCTCTAATCAGACGGTTCTATGCATTGCCATAGTATTTCATTGATTTTAACAAAATTCAAAATGGCGGAAAATCCCCAAGGCAGAATATGACGTCATAGGGTGCGATGGATTCGTTTTGAGCCACAGATTCCTGACATAGTGGAATTTTGTTTCTAGCCCAAACGCATCATGAGATATGAGCCAAAAGACATTTTTGCTAGTTATAGCGCCCCCTAGCAGCCAATTTGTTCCAAATTTGTTGTTGCCCTTTGGGGAGGGGTGTTGCATAAGGACACCAAGTTTCATTAAGATACGCCAAAGGGTCGCCGAGATATGAGCACACTTCCTGTTTTGCGTCTTCGCAGCAAAATTTGATTGGCTGCCACGGCCAAACGCTTAAGAAATTCTAAAAACCGGGTATGTTTCCTGTGAAGCTTAGTCCAAAGTTGCGATTTACCAAGTTTGGGAGAAATTGTTCAAAAATTGAGGGAGGAGAAGCGTTTTAAGTGATTTTCACAAAATTCAAAATGGCGGGAAAACTATATGGGCGGAAAATGACGTCATGGGGTCCGTTGGATTCGTCTTGACCCAAGGACTCCAGGGATACCAGGTTTTTGAAAATCAGAGCAACGGTTCAAAAGTTACAAGCAGAAATGTACCTGCAACTTTGACCTGTTGGTGGCGCTAAAGTGTTTGAGGTAGAGGCCTGAAATTCGCTGAGAGTAATGTTGAGACTGTCTAGAATCAGTGTGCAAAATTTCCCAACTTTTTACCAGACGGTTCTATGGGCTGCCATAGACTTGCAGAGGCGGAAGAACGTTGAATAATAATAATAATAATAAATATAGCTGCAAGCAGCAATGAGGGGGCCAAGCAGCCTATGAGCCTAGTCGTCAGGCTCGCAGAATGCATTTGGGCCAGACAGATGGTCACGAGCACACACAAGAAGTTTCATGTCGATATACCATCGTTTGACTGAGATACAAGGTCATTTGTTGTTCGGCGGCTTCATCATCAAATTCGATTGACTGTGATGGCTGAAATTACTTCAAGTGTACTTGGTGTGTATGTGTGTGTGTGTGTGTGTGTGTGTGTGTGTGTGCTAGAAGACTGCTGACATATGAGCTCAATGACATATGAGCCAAAATATATTTTGTATAGTTATAGCGCCCCCTAATGGCCAATGTGCACCAAATTTGGTAGGAGAGCTTGCGGAGGGGTTGGGCATAATCCCACCAAGGTTGGTTAAGAAATGTCAAAGGGCTGCCGAGATATGAGCTCACATCCTGTTTGACATCTTCGCAGCTGAGTTTCATTGGCTGCTGCGGCCAAACAGTTTAAAAATTTCAAAAGACTGAGGATAAATTTTGTGCGGCTTGGTGCAATGATGCTATCAACCAAGTCTGGGCAAATTTGGTCAAAAATTGAGGGAGGAGTAGCAATTTATATGATTTTAACAAATTTCAAAATGGCGGAAAATCTACCAGGTGCAATATGACGAGATAGGATAGGTTGGATTCGGTTTGACCGATGGATTCCAGCAATACTAAGATTTTGACAATCAGCCGTACGGTTCAAAAGTAACAAGCAGAAATGTACTTCCAACTTTGTCCTGTTGGTGGCGCTAGAGAGTTTGAGGCGGTGAGTTGAAATTTGCTGACAAGAACCTTGAGCGAGCCTAGAATCAGTGTGCCAAATTTCTCAACCTCTCGTCTGACGGTTCTATGGGTTGCCATAGAATTTCATTGATTTTAACAAAATTCAAAATGGCGGAAAATCCTCAAGGCTGAATATGACGGGATAGGGTGCGATGGATTCGGCTTGAACCAAGGATTCCAGCGACCGTGGAATTTTGTTTTTAGCCCAAACGCATCATGAGATATGAGCCAAAATTCATTTTTGCTAGTTATAGCGCCCCCTAGCGGCCAAGTTGGTCCACGTTTTTTGGGGACCTTTCTGGTGTTGTCTGTCATAATGCCACCAAGTTTCGTTAAGATCTGCCAAAGGGCGGCCGAGATGTGAGCACACATCCTCTTTCGCGTCTGTGCAGCCAAATTTGATTGGCTGCCACAGCCAAACGCTTATGAAATTCGAAAATCCGTGTAAGATTCTTGTGCAGTTTCCTCCACCGTTGCTATGGACCAAATTTGGGAGAAAATGGTCAAAAACTGAGGGAGGAGTAGCATTTTAATTGATTTTCACATAATTCAAAATGGCGGAAAATCTACCAGGTGCAATATGACGAAACAGGGCGCGTTGGATTCATTTTGACCCAAGCATTCCAGAGATACTAAGCTTTTGACGATCAGACGTATGGTTCAAAAGTAACAACCAGAAATGTACCTGCGAATTTGACCTGTTGGTGGCGCTAGAGAGTTTGAGGTGGTGAGTTGAAATTTGGTCACAAGACCCTTGAGGGTGCCTAGAATCAGTCTGCCAAATTTGAAAACCTCTAGTCATACGGTTCTATGGGTTGCCATCGAATTTCTTTGATTTTAACAAAATTCAAAATGGCGGAAAATCCTCAAGTCAGAATATGACGGCATAGGGTGCGATGCATTCGTCTTGACCCATGGATTCCAGAGATAGTGGAATTTTGTTTCTACCCAAAACGCATCATGAGATATGAGCCAAAAGACATTTTTCCTAGTTATAGCGCCCCCTAGCGGCCAATTTGTTCCAAATTTTTTGTTGCCCTTTGGGGAGGGGTGCTGCATAAAGCCACCAAGTTTCGTTAAGATAGGCCAAAGGGTGGCCGAGAAATGAGCACACTTCCTGTTTTGCATCTGCAAGCCAAATTTGATTGGCTGCCACAGCCAAACGCTTAGGAAATTCTAATTACCGGGTAAGATTCTTGTGCAGATTAGTCCCCAGTTGCCATCTACCAAGCTTGGGAGAAATTGTTCAAAAATTGAGGGAGGAGAAGCATTTTAATTGATTTTCACATAATTCAAAATGGCGGAAAATCTACTGGGTGGAATATGACGAGACAGGGCGCGTTGGAGTCGCTGTGACACACGCATTCCAGCGATACTAAGATTTTGATGATCAGACGTATGGTTCAAAAGTAACAAGCAGAAATGTACCTGCAACTTTGACCTGTTGGTGGCGCTAGAGAGTTTGAGGTGGTGAGTTGAAATTTGGTGACAAGATCCTTGAGGCAGCCTAGAATCAGTTTGCCAAGTTTAAAAACCTCTAGTCAGATGGTTCTATGCGTTGCCATAGAATTTCATTGATTTTAACAAAATTCAAAATGGCGGAAAATCCTCAAGGCAGAATATGACGTCATAGGGTGCGATGGATTCGTCTTGAGCCATGGATTCCAGAGATAGTTGAATTTTCTTTCTAGCCAAAACGCATCATGAGATATGAGCCAAAAGGCATTTTTCCTAGTTATAGCGCCCCCTAGCGTCCAATTTGGTCCAAATTTGTTGTGGCCCTTTGGGAAGGGGTTTTGCATAATGCCACCAAGTTTCGTCAAGATTGGCCAAAGGGCCACCGAGATATGAGTGCACTTCCTGTTTTGCGTCTGCGCAGCCAAATTTGATTGGCTGCCACGGCCAAACGCTTGTGAAATTCAAATCACCGGGTATAACTTTTGTGCAGGTTAGTCCAATTATGCTATCTTCCAAGTTTGGGAGAAATTGGTAAAAAATTGAGGGAGTTGAAACATTTTAATTGATTTTCACAAAATTCAAAATGGCGGGAAAAGTATATGGCGGAAAATGACGTCATGGGGTGCCTTGGATTCGTCTTGGCCCAAGGATTCCAGGGATACCAAGTTTTTGAAAATCAGCCCAACGGTTCAAAAGTTACAAGCAGAAATGTACCTGCGACTTTGAGCTGTTGGTGGCGCTAGAGGGTTTGAGGTAGAGGCCTGAAATTTGCTGAGAGGAATGTTGAGAGTGTCTAGAATCAGTGTGCCAAATTTCACAACTTTTTACCAGACGGTTCTATGGGCTGCCATAGACTTGCAGAGGCGGAAGTGGACTGAATAATAATAATAATAATAATAATAATAATAATAATAATAATAATAATAAGAAACAATAGAATCACTATGGGTGCCTTCGCAGCTTCGCTGCTTGGCCCCCAAATATAGCTGCAAGCAGCAATGTGGGGGCCAAGCAAGATATGACGCCATAGGGAGCGTTGGATTCGTTTTGACCGAAGGATTCCAGCGATACTAAGATTTTGACGATCAGACGTACGGTTCAAAAGTAACAAGCAGAAATGTACTTCCATCTTTGACCTGTTGGTGGCAGTAGCTGCCTTGAGGATTTTCGTAGCAGTCACAGTTGCTGGAGCTGAGCTGCACTGTTTGAATGTGTGACTTGCCATGAAGCTACAAGCCTGTGTCTCTCTGAGAGGGAGCAGCCCCTCCCTCCCGTGTGTGTGTGTGTGTGAGAGCGAGCAGCCCCTCCCCCACCTGCGCACTGTGAGCAGAGAGACAGAGAAGCACACAAAAAGGGCAGTTTTTCCTCAGGGGGGACCCCCCAAACAACGGGGATTTACACGAAAACGGAAGGAGATAGTCACAAAATTCTTTCACAATGAGTGCCACAAGGGTCTCCTGAACACACTGATTTAATTTTTTTGTCTGTAATGTAAAAAATGAGGACATTAGAGCGAGTTAAAAACGAGTGACTTTTCTGCCACGTTTATAATGGGAGTCTATGGGGAAGCGCGCCTGTCCTCTCCTTACTTTCAGGCTTCTCATTCAAAAACTCTAAATCCTATCGTGTAGCTAGACACATTGTGTGAATCA
>NC_083578.1:50538371-50550871 GCF_027579695.1 Neoarius graeffei
CATTGATTTTAACAAAATTCAAAATGGCGGAAAATCCTCAAGGCAGAATATGACGTCATAGGTTGCGATGGATTCGTCTTCAGCCAAGAATTCCTGACATAGTGGAATTTTGTTTCTAGGCCAAACGCATCATGAGATATGAGCCAAAAGACATTTTTCCTAGTTATAGCGCCCCCTAGCGGCCAATTTGTTCCAACTTTTTTGTGGCCCTTTGAGAAGCGGTACCGCATAATCCCACCAAGTTTCGTCAAGATCGGCCAAAGGGCCGCCGAGAAATGAGCACACTTCCTGTTTCGCGTCTTCGCAGCCAAATTTGATTGGCTGCCACGGCCAAACGCTTGTGAAATTCAAATCACCGGGTATAACTTTTGTGCAGGTTGGTCCAATTATGCTATCTTCCAAGTTTGGGAGAAATTGGTAAAAAGTTGAGGGAGTTGAAACATTTTAATTGATTTTCACAAAATTCAAAATGGCGGGAAAAATATATGGGCGGAAATGACATCATGGGGTGCGTTGGATTCGTCTTGGCCCAAGGATTCCAGGGATACCAAGTTTTTGAAAATCAGACCAACGGTTCAAAAGTTACAAGCAGAAATGTACCTGGGATTTTGACCTGTTGGTGGCGCTAACGGTTTTGAGGTAGAGGCCTGAAATTTGCTGAGAGGAATGTTGAGAGTGTCTAGAATCAGTGTGCCAAATTTCACAACTTTTTACCAGACGGTTCTATGGGCTGCCATAGACTTGCAGAGGCGGAAGTGGACTGAATAATAATAATAATAATAATAAATATAGCTGCAAGCAGCAATGTGGGGGCCAAGCAACTTATGAGCCTAGTCGGAAGGCCAGCAGAATGCACTTGGGCTTGGTAATGCCCTTGTGCAGCTTAGTCCAAAGTTGCTATCTACCAAGATTGGGAGAAATTGGTGAAAAATTGCGAGAGGAGAAGCATTTTAATTGATTTTTACAAAATTCAAAATGGCGGAAAATCCTAAAGGGTGAATATGACGTGATAGGGTGCGATGGATTCGGCTTGAGCCAAGGATTCCAGAGCTTGTGGAATTTTCTTTCTACCCCAAACGCATCATGAGATATGAGCCAAAATTCGTTTTTGCTAGTTATAGCGCCCCCTAGCGGCCAAGTTTGTCCAAGTTTTTTGGGGACCTTTCTGGTTGTGTCTGGCATAATGCCACCAAGTTTCGTTAAGATCTGCCAAAGGGCGGCCGAGATGTGAGCACACATCCTCTTTCGCGTCTGTGCAGCCAAATTTGATTGGCTGCCACGGCCAAACGCTTATGAAATTCGAAAATCCGTGTAAGATTCTTGTGCAGCTTCATCCACAGTTGCTATGGACCAAATTTGGGAGAAAATGGTCAAAAACTGAGGGAGGAGTAGCATTTTAATTGATTTTCACATAATTCAAAATGGCGGAAAATCTACCAGGTGCAATATGACGACACAGGGCGCGTTGGATTCATTTTGACGCAAGCATTCCAGCGAGACTAAGCTTTTGACGATCAGACGTATGGTCCAAAAGTAACAACCAGAAATGTACCTGCGAATTTGACCTGTTGGTGGCGCTAGAGAGTTTGAGGTGGTGAGTTGAAATTTGGTGACAAGACCCTTGAGGGAGCCTAGAATCAGTCTGCCAAATTTGAAAACCTCTACTCATACAGTTCTATGGGTTGCCATCTAATTTCATTGATTTTAACAAAATTCAAAATGGCGGAAAATCCTCAAGGCAGAATATGACGGCATAGGGTGCGATGCATTCGTCTTGACCCATGGATTCCAGAGATAGTAGAATTTTGTTTCTACCCAAAACGCATCATGAGATATGAGCCAAAAGACATTTTTCCTAGTTATAGCGCCCCCTAGCGTCCAATTTGGTCCAAATTTTTTGCTGCCCTTTGGGGAGGGGTGCTGCATAAGGCCACCAAGTTTTGTTAAGATAGGCCAAAGGGTGGCCGAGAAATGAGCACACTTCCTGTTTTGCATCTGCAAGCCAAATTTGATTGGCTGCCACAGCCAAACGCTTAGGAAATTCTAATTACCGGGTAATTTTCTTGTGCAGATTAGTCCCCAGTTGCCATCTACCAAGTTTGGGAGAAATTGTTCAAAAATTGAGGGAGGAGAAGCATTTTAATTGATTTTCACATAATTCAAAATGGCGGAAAATCTACTGGGTGGGATATGACGAGACAGGGTGTGTTGTAGTCGTTGTGACCCAAGCATTCCAGCGATACTAAGATTTTGATGATCAGACGTATGGTTCAAAAGTAACAAGCAGAAATGTACCTGCGACTTTGACCTGTTGGTGGCGCTAGAGAGTTTGAGGTGCTGAGTTGAAATTTGGTGACAAGATCCTTGAGGCAGCCTAGAATCAGGGTGCCAAGTTTAAAAACCTCTAGTCAGATGGTTCTATGCGTTGCCATAGAATTTCATTGATTTTAACAAAATTCAAAATGGCGGAAAATCATCAAGGCAGAATATGACGTCATAGGATGCGTTGGATTCGTCTTGACCCATGGATTCCAGATATAGTTGAATTTTCTTTCTAGCCAAAACGCATCATGAGATCTGAGCCAAAAGACATTTTTCCTAGTTATAGCGCCCCCTAGCGTCCAATTTGGTCCAAATTTTTTGTGGCCTTTTGGGAAGGGGTTTCGCATAATGCCACCAAGTTTCGTCAAGATAGGCCAAAGGGCCACCGAGATATGAGTGCACTTCCTGTTTTGCATCTGCGCAGCCAAATTTGATTGGCTGCCACGGCCAAACGCTTATGAAATTCAAATCACCGGGTATAACTTTTGTGCAGGTTGGTCCAATTATGCTATCTTCCAAGTTTGGGAGAAATTGGTAAAAAATTGAAGGAGTTGAAACATTTTAATTGATTTTCACAAAATTCAAAATGGCGGGAAAAGTCTATGGGCGTTAAATGACGTCATGGGGTGCTTTGGATTCGTCTTGGCCCAAGGATTCCAGGGATACCAAGGTTTTGAAAATCCGACCAACGGTTCAAAAGTTACAAGCAGAAATGTACCTGCAACTTTGACCTGTTGGTGGCGCTAGACGGTTTGAGGTAGAGGCCTGAAATTTGCTGAGAGGAATGTTGAGGCTGTCTAGAATCAGTGTGCCAAATTTCAAAACTTTTTACCAGACGGTTCTATGGGCTGCCATAGACTTGCAGAGGCGGAAGTGGACTGAATAATAATAATAATAATAATAATAATAATAATAATAATAATAATAAGAAACAATAGAATCACTATGGGTGCCTTCGCAGCTTCGCTGCTTGGCCCCCAAATATAGCTGCAAGCAGCAATGTGGGGGCCAAGCAGCATATGAGCCTAGTCGGAAGGCCAGCAGAATGCACTTGGGCCAGGTAATGCCCTTGTGCAGCTTAGTCCAAAGTAGCTCTCTACCAAGTTTGGGAGAAATTGGTGAAAAATTGAGGGAGGAGAAGCATTTTAATTGATTTTTACAAAATTCAAAATGGCGGAAAATCCTAAAGGCTGAATATGAAGGCATAGGCTGCGATGGATTCGGCTTGAGCCAAGGATTCCAGAGATAGTGGAATTTTGTTTCTAGCCCAAAGGCATCATGAGATATGAGCCAAAAGTCATTTTTCCTAGTTATAGCGCCCCCTAGCAGCCAAGTTGTTCCAAGTTTTTTGGGGACCTTTGTGGTGGCGTCTGGCATAATGCCACCAAGTTTCGTTAAGATAGCCTAAAGGGAGGCCGAGATGTGAGCACACATCCTCTTTCGCATCTGTGCAGCCAAATTTGATTGGCTGCCACGGCCAAACCCTTAAGAAATTCGAAAATCCGTGCAAGATTCTTGTGCAGCATCGTGGACAGTTGCTGTCTACCAAGTTTGGGAGAAATTGGTCAAAAACTGAGGGAGAAGAAGCATTTTAATTGATTTCCACATAATTCAAAATGGCGGAAAATCTACCAGGCGCAATATGACGCGACAGGGCGCGTTGGATTCGGTGTGATCCAACCATTTCAGAAATTCTAAGGTTTTGACGATCAGACGTATGGTTCAAAAGTAACATGCAGAAATGTACCTGCGACTTTGACCTGTTGGTGACGCTAGAGAGTTTGAGGTGGTGAGTTGAAATTTGGTGTCAAGACCCTTGAGGCAGCCTAGAATCAGTCTGCCAAATTTGAAAACCTCTAGTCATACGGTTCTATGGGTTGCCATCTAATTTCATTGATTTTAACAAAATTCAAAATGTCGGAAAATCCTCAAGTCAGAATATGACGTCATAGGGTGCGATGGATTTGTCTTGACCCATGGATTCCAGGGATAGTGGAATTTTGTTTCTAGCCAAAACGCATCATGAGATATGAGCCAAAATACATTTTTCCTAGTTACAGCGCCCCCTAGCAGCCAATTTGTTCCAAATTTTTTGCTGCCCTTTGGGGAGGGGTGCTGCATAATGCCACCAAGTTTTCTTAAGATACGCCAAAGGGTGGCTGAGAAATGAGCACACTTCCTGTTTTGCATCTGCCAGCCAGTTTTGATTGGCTGCCACGGCCAAACGCTTAGGAAATTCTAAAAACCGGGTATGTTTCTCGTGCAGATTAGTCCCCAGTTGACATCTACCAAGTTTGGGAGAAATTGTTCAAAAATTGAGGGAGGAGAAGCATTTTAATTGATTTTAACAAAATTCAAAATGGCGGAAAATACTAAAGGCTGAATATAACGGCATAGGCTGCAATGGATTCGGCTTGAGTCAAGGATTCCAGCGATAGTGGAATTTTGTTTCTAGCCCAAACGCATCATGAGATATGAGCCAAAAGACATTTTTCCTAGTTAGAGCGCCCCCTAGCGGCCAAGTTGGTCCCAGTTTTTTGGGGACCTTTCTGGTGGTGTCTGGCATAATGCCACCAAGTTTCGTTGTGATCTGCCAAAGGGCGGCCAATATGTGATTACACATCCTCTTTCGCATCTGCGCAGCCATATTTGATTGGCTGCCACTGCCAAACGCTTATGAAAGTCTGAAAACCGGGTAGGGTTCTTGTGCAGCGTCGTCCACAGTTGCTAGGTACCAAGTTTGGGAGAAATTGGTCAAAAACTGAGGGAGGAGAAGCATTTTAATTGATTTTCACATAATTCAAAATGGTGGAAAATCTACCAGGTGCAATATGACGAGACAGGGTGCGTTAGATTCGGTTTGACCGAAGCATTCCATAGATACTAAGCTTTTGATGATCAGACGTATGGTTCAAAAGTAACAACCAGAAATGTACCTGCGACTTTGACCTGTTGGTGGCGCTAGAGAGTTTGAGGTGGTGAGTTGAAATTTGGTGACAAGACCCTTGAGGGAGCGTAGAATCAGTCTGCAAAATTTGAAAACCTCTAGTCATACGGTTCTATGGGTTGCCATCGAATTTCATTGATTTTAACAAAATTCAAAATGGCGGAAAATCCTCAAGTCAGAATATGACGTCATAGGGTGCAATGGATTCAGCTTGACCCATGGATTCCAGAGATAGTGGAGTTTTGTTTGTAGCCAAAATGCATCATGAGATATGAGCCAAAAGCCCTTTTTCCTAGATATAGCGCCCCCTAGCAGCCAATTTGTTCCAAATTTTTTGCTGCCCTTTGCGGAGGGGTGGCGCATAATGCCACCAAGTTTTCTTAAGATACGCCAAAGGGTGGCCGAGAAATAAGCACACTTCCTGTTTTGCATCTGCCAGCCAGTTTTGATTGGCTGCCACAGCCAAACGCTTATGAAAGTCTGAAAACCGGGTAGGTTTATTATGCAGCTTCATCCCACATTGCCATCTACCAAGTTTGGGAGAAATTGTTCAAAAATTGAGGGAGGAGAAGCATTTTAATTGATTTTCACATAACTCAAAATGGCGGAAAATCTACTTGGTGTAATATGACGAGACAGGGCGCGTTGGATTCCTTTTGACCCAAGCATTCCAGCGATACTAAGATTTTGATGATCAGACGTATGGTTCAAAAGTAACAAGCAGAAATGTACCTGTGACTTTGACCTGTTGGTGGCGCTAGAGAGTTTGAGGTGCTGAGTTGAAATTTGGTGACAAGATCCTTGAGGCAGCCTAGAATCAGTGTGCCAAGTTTAAAAACCTCTAATCAGACGGCTCTATGCGTTGCCATAGAATTTCATTGATTTTAACAAAATTCAAAATGGCGGAAAATCCTCAAGGCAGAATATGACGTCATAGGGTGCGATGGATTCGTCTTGAGCCAAGGATTCCTGACATAGTGGAATTTTGTTTCTAGCCCAAACGCATCATAAGATATGAGCCAAAAGTCATTTTTCCTAGTTATAGCGCCCCCTAGCGGCCAATTTGTTCCAAATGTTTTGGGGGACATTTTGGACGGGTGGGGCATGAAGCCACCAAGTTTCGTTAAGATACGCCAAAGGGTGGCCGAGATATGAGCACACTTCCTGTTTTGCATCTTCGCAGCCAAATTTGATTGGCTGCCACGGCCAAACGCTTAAGAAATTCTAAAAACCGGGTATGTTTCCTGTGAAGGTTAGTCCAAAGTTGCGATTTACCAAGTTTGGGAGAAATTGTTCAAAAATTGAGGGAGGAGAAGCGTTTTAAGTGATTTTCACAAAATTCAAAATGGCGGGAAAACTATATGGGCGGAAAATGACGTCATGGGGTCCGTTGGATTCGTCTTGACCCAAGGACTCCAGGGATACCAAGTTTTTGAAAATCGGACCAACGGTTCAAAAGTTACAAGCAGAAATGTACCTGCAACTTTGACCTGTTGGTGGCGCTAAAGTGTTTGAGGTAGAGGCCTGAAATTCGCTGAGAGTAATGTTGACACTGTCTAGAATCAGTGTGCAAAATTTCCCAACTTTTTACCAGACGGATCTATGGGCTGCCATAGACTTGCAGAGGCGGAAGAACGTTGAATAATAATAATAATAATAATAATAATAAATATAGCTGCAAGCAGCAATGAGGGGGCCAAGCAGGCTATGAGCCTAGTCGTCAGGCTCGCAGAATGCATTTGGGCCAGACAGATGGTCACGAGCACACACAAGAAGTTTCATGTCGATATACCATCGTTTGACTGAGATACAAGGTCATTTGTTGTTCGGCGGCTTCATCATCAAATTCGATTGACTGTGATGGCTGAAATTACTTCAAGTGTACTTGGTGTGTATGTGTGTGTGTGTGTGTGTGTATGTGTGTGTGTGTGTGTGTGTGTGTGTGCTAGAAGACTGCTGACATATGAGCTCAATGACATATGAGCCAAAATATATTTTGTATAGTTATAGCGCCCCCTAATGGCCAATGTGCACCAAATTTGGTAGGAGAGCTTGCGGAGGGGTGGGGCATAATCCCACCAAGGTTGGTTAAGAAATGTCAAAGGGCTGCCGAGATATGAGCTCACATCCTGTTTGACATCTTCGCAGCTGAGTTTCATTGGCTGCTGCGGCCAAACAGTTTAAAAATTTCAAAAGACTGAGGATAAATTTTGTGCGGCTTGGTGCAATGATGCTATCAACCAAGTCTGGGCAAATTTGGTCAAAAATTGAGGGAGGAGTAGCAATTTACATGATTTTAACAAATTTCAAAATGGCGGAAAATCTACCAGGTGCAATATGACGAGATAGGATAGGTTGGATTCGGTTTGACCGATGGATTCCAGCAATACTAAGATTTTGACAATCAGCCGTACGGTTCAAAAGTAACAAGCAGAAATGTACTTCCAAATTTGTCCTGTTGGTGGCGCTAGAGAGTTTGAGGCGGTGAGTTGAAATTTGCTGACAAGAACCTTGAGCGAGCCTAGAATCAGTGTGCCAAATTTCTCAACCTCTCGTCTGACGGTTCTATGGGTTGCCATAGAATTTCATTGATTTTAACAAAATTCAAAATGGCGGAAAATCCTCAAGGCTGAATATGACGTGATAGGGTGCGATGGATTCGGCTTGAACCAAGGATTCCAGAGATCGTGGAATTTTGTTTTTAGCCCAAACGCATCATGAGATATGAGCCAAAATTCATTTTTGCTAGTTATAGCGCCCCCTAGCGGCCAAGTTGGTCCACGTTTTTTGGGGACCTTTCTGGTGGTGTCTGTCATAATGCCACCAAGTTTCGTTAAGATCTGCCAAAGGGCGGCCGAGATGTGAGCACACATCCTCTTTCGCGTCTGTGCAGCCAAATTTGATTGGCTGCCACAGCCAAACGCTTATGAAATTCGAAAATCCGTGTAAGATTCTTGTGCAGTTTCCTCCACCGTTGCTATGGACCAAATTTGGGAGAAAATGGTCAAAAACTGAGGGAGGAGTAGCATTTTAATTGATTTTCACATAATTCAAAATGGCAGAAAATCTACCAGGTGCAATATGACGAAACAGGGCGCGTTGGATTCATTTTGACCCAAGCATTCCAGAGATACTAAGCTTTTGACGATCAGACGTATGGTTCAAAAGTAACAACCAGAAATGTACCTGCGAATTTGACCTGTTGGTGGCGCTAGAGAGTTTGAGGTGGTGAGTTGAAATTTGGTCACAAGACCCTTGAGGGTGCCTAGAATCAGTCTGCCAAATTTGAAAACCTCTAGTCATACGGTTCTATGGGTTGCCATCGAATTTCTTTGATTTTAACAAAATTCAAAATGGCGGAAAATCCTCAAGTCAGAATATGACGGCATAGGGTGCGATGCATTCGTCTTGACCCATGGATTCCAGAGATAGTGGAATTTTGTTTCTACCCAAAACGCATCATGAGATATGAGCCAAAAGACATTTTTCCTAGTTATAGCGCCCCCTAGCAGCCAATTTGTTCCAAATTTTTTGTTGCCCTTTGGGGAGGGGTGCTGCATAAAGCCACCAAGTTTCGTTAAGATAGGCCAAAGGGTGGCCGAGAAATGAGCACACTTCCTGTTTTGCATCTGCAAGCCAAATTTGATTGGCTGCCACAGCCAAACGCTTAGGAAATTCTAATTACCGGGTAAGATTCTTGTGCAGATTAGTCCCCAGTTGCCATCTACCAAGCTTGGGAGAAATTGTTCAAAAATTGAGGGAGGAGAAGCATTTTAATTGATTTTCACATAATTCAAAATGGCGGAAAATCTACTGGGTGGAATATGACGAGACAGGGCGCGTTGGAGTCGCTGTGACACAAGCATTCCAGCGATACTAAGATTTTGATGATCAGACGTATGGTTCAAAAGTAACAAGCAGAAATGTACCTGCAACTTTGACCTGTTGGTGGCGCTAGAGAGTTTGAGGTGGTGAGTTGAAATTTGGTGACAAGATCCTTGAGGCAGCCTAGAATCAGTTTGCCAAGTTTAAAAACCTCTAGTCAGATGGTTCTATGCGTTGCCATAGAATTTCATTGATTTTAACAAAATTCAAAATGGCGGAAAATCCTCAAGGCAGAATATGACGTCATAGGGTGCGATGGATTCGTCTTGACCCATGGATTCCAGAGATAGTTGAATTTTCTTTCTAGCCAAAACGCATCATGAGATATGAGCCAAAAGGCATTTTTCCTAGTTATAGCGCCCCCTAGCGTCCAATTTGGTCCAAATTTGTTGTGGCCCTTTGGGAAGGGGTTTTGCATAATGCCACCAAGTTTCGTCAAGATTGGCCAAAGGGCCACCGAGATATGAGTGCACTTCCTGTTTTGCGTCTGCTCAGCCAAATTTGATTGGCTGCCACGGCCAAACGCTTGTGAAATTCAAATCACCGGGTATAACTTTTGTGCAGGGTAGTCCAATTATGCTATCTTCCAAGTTTGGGAGAAATTGGTAAAAAATTGAGGGAGTTGAAACATTTTAATTGATTTTCACAAAATTCAAAATGGCGGGAAAAGTATATGGCGGAAAATGACGTCATGGGGTGCCTTGGATTCGGCTTGGCCCAAGGATTCCAGGGATACCAAGTTTTTGAAAATCAGACCAACGGTTCAAAAGTTACAAGCAGAAATGTACCTGCGACTTTGAGCTGTTGGTGGCGCTAGAGGGTTTGAGGTAGAGGCCTGAAATTTGCTGAGAGGAATGTTGAGAGTGTCTAGAATCAGTGTGCCAAATTTCACAACTTTTTACCAGACGGTTCTATGGGCTGCCATAGACTTGCAGAGGCGGAAGTGGACTGAATAATAATAATAATAATAATAATAATAATAATAATAATAATAAATATAGCTGCAAGCAGCAATGTGGGGGCCAAGCAACATATGAGCCTAGTCGGAAGGCCAGCAGAATGCACTTGGGCCAGGTAATGCCCTTGTGCAGCTTAGTCCAAAGTTGCTATCTACCAAGTTTGGGAGAAATTGGTGAAAAATTGAGGGAGGAGAAGCATTTTAATTGATTTTTACAAAATTCAAAATGGCGGAAAATCGTAAAGGCTAAATATGACGTCATAGGCTGCGATGGATTCGGCTTGAGCCAAGGATTCCAGAGATAGTGGAATTTTGTTTCTAGCCCAAACAGATCATGAGATATGAGCCAAAAGTAATTTTTCCTAGTTATAGCGCCCCCTAGCTGCCAAGTTGTTCCAAGTTTTTTGGGGACCTTTCTGGTGGCGTCTGGCAAAAGGCCACCAAGTTTCATTAAGATCTGCCAAAGGGCGGCCGAGATGTGAGCACACATCCTCTTTTGCGTCTGAGGAGCCAAATTTGATTGGCTGCCACGGCCAAACGCTTATGAAATTCATAAATCCGTGTAAGATTCTTCTGCAGCTTCGTCCACAGTTACTATCTACCAAGCTTGGGAGAAATTGGTTAAAAACTGAGGGAGAAGAAGCATTTTAATAGATTTTCACATAATTCAAAATGGCGGAAAATCTACCAGGTGCAATATGACGAGACCGGGCGCGTTGGATTCGATGTCACCAAGGCATTCCAGCGATCCTATGATTTTGACGATCAGACGTATGGTTCAAAAGTAACAACCAGAAATGTACCTGCGAATTTGACCTGTTGGTGGCGCTCGAGAGTTTGAGGTGGTGAGTTGAAACTTGGCGACAAGACCCTTGAGGGAGCGTAGAATCAGGATGCCAAATTTGAAAACCTCTAGTCATATGGTTCTATGGGTTGCCATCGAATTTGATTGATTTTAACAAAATTCAAAATGGTGGAAAAACCTCAAGTCAGAATATGACGTCATAGGGTGCGATGGATTCGTCTTGACGCATGGATTCCAGAGATAATGGAATTTTGTTTCTACCCAAAACGCATCATGAGATATGAGCCAAAAGACATTTTCCCAGTTATAGCGCCCCCTAGCAGCCAATTTGTTCCAAATTTTTTGCTGCCCTTTGGGGAGGCGTGGTGCATAATGCCACCAAGTTTCGTTAAGATACGCCAAAGGGTGGCCGAGAAATGAGCACACTTCCTGTTTTGCATCTGCCTTCCAATTTTGATTGGCTGCCACGGCCAAACGCTTAGGAAATTCTAAAAACCGGGTAAGTTTTGTATGCAGCTTAGTCCCCAGTTGCCATCTACCAAGTTTGGGAGAAATTGTTCAAAAATTGAGGGAGGAGAAGCATTTTAATTGATTTTCACATAATTCAAAATGGCGGAAAATCTACTGGGTGGAATATGACGAGACATGGCGCGTTGGATTCCTTTTGCGCCAAGCATCCCAGCGATACTAAGAATTTGATGATCAGACGTATTGTTCAAAAGTAACATGCAGAAATGTACATGTGATTTTGACCTGTTGGTGGCGCTAGAGAGTTTGAGGTGTAGAGTTGAAAGTTGGTGACATGATCCTTGAGGCAGCCTAGAATCAGTGTGCCAAGTTTAAAAACCTCTAGTCAGACGGTTCTATGCGTTGCCATAGAATTTCATTGATTTTAACAAAATTCAAAATGGCGGAAAATCCTCAAGGCAGAATATGACGTCATAGGTTGCGATGGATTCGTCTTCAGCCAAGAATTCCTGACATAGTGGAATTTTGTTTCTAGGCCAAACGCATCATGAGATATGAGCCAAAAGACATTTTTCCTAGTTATAGCGCCCCCTAGCGGCCAATTTGTTCCAACTTTTTTGTGGCCCTTTGAGAAGGCGTAGCGCATAATCCCACCAAGTTTCGTTAAGATAGGCCAAAGGGCCGCCGAGAAATGAGCACACTTCCTGTTTCGCGTCTTTGCAGCCAAATTTGATTGGCTGCCACGGCCAAACGCTTGTGAAATTCAAATCACCGGGTATAACTTTTATGCAGGTTGGTCCAATTATGCTATCTTCCAAGTTTGGGAGAAATTGGTAAAAAATTGAGGGAGTTGAAACATTTTAATTGATTTTCACAAAATTCAAAATGGCGGGAAAAATATATGGGCGGAAATGACGTCATGGGGTGCGTTGGATTCGGCTTGGCCCAAGGATTCCAGGGATACCAAGTTTTTGAAAATCAGACCAACGGTTCAAAAGTTACAAGCAGAAATGTACCTGCGAATTTGACCTGTTGGTGGCGCTAGAGAGTTTGAGGTGGTGAGTTGAAACTTGGCGACAAGACCCTTGAGGGAGCGTAGAATCAGGCTGCCAAAT
>NC_083578.1:50555871-50578371 GCF_027579695.1 Neoarius graeffei
GCGCTAACGGGTTTGAGGTAGAGGCCTGAAATTTGCTGAGAGGAATGTTGAGAGTGTCTAGAATCAGTGTGCCAAATTTCACAACTTTTTACCAGACGGTTCTATGGGCTGCCATAGACTTGCAGAGGCGGAAGTGGACTGAATAATAATAATAATAATAATAATAATAATAATAATAATAATAATAATAATAATAAGAAACAATAGAATCACTATGGGTGCCTTCGCAGCTTCGCTGCTTGGCCCCCAATAAGAAACAATAGAATCACTATGGGTGCCTTCGCAGCTTCGCTGCTTGGCCCCCAATAATAATAAGAAACAGTAGAATCACTATGGGTGCCTTCGCAGCTTCGCTGCTTGGCCCCCAAATATAGCTGCAAGCAGCAATGAGGGGGCCAAGCAAGCTATGAGCCTAGTCGTCAGGCTCGCAGAATGCATTTGGGCCAGACAGATGGTCACGAGCACACACAAGAAGTTTCATGTCGATATACCATCGTTTGACTGAGATACAAGGTCATTTGTTGTTCGGCGGCTTCATCATCAAATTCGATTGACTGTGATGGCTGAAATTACTTCAAGTGTACTTGGTGTGTATGTGTGTGTGTGTGTGTGTGTGTGTGTGCTAGAAGACTGCTGACATATGAGCTCAATGACATATGAGCCAAAATATATTTTGTATAGTTATAGCGCCCCCTAATGGCCAATGTGCACCAAATTTGGTAGGAGAGCTTGCGGAGGGGTGGGGCATAATCCCACCAAGGTTGGTTAAGAAATGTCAAAGGGCTGCCGAGATATGAGCTCACATCCTGTTTGACATCTTCGCAGCTGAGTTTCATTGGCTGCTGCGGCCAAACAGTTTAAAAATTTCAAAAGACTGAGGATAAATTTTGTGCGGCTTGGTGCAATGATGCTATCAACCAAGTCTGGGCAAATTTGGTCAAAAATTGAGGGAGGAGTAGCAATTTACATGATTTTAACAAATTTCAAAATGGCGGAAAATCTACCAGGTGCAATATGACGAGATAGGATAGGTTGGATTCGGTTTGACCGATGGATTCCAGCAATACTAAGATTTTGACAATCAGCCGTACGGTTCAAAAGTAACAAGCAGAAATGTACTTCCAACTTTGTCCTGTTGGTGGCGCTAGAGAGTTTGAGGCGGTGAGTTGAAATTTGCTGACAAGAACCTTGAGCGAGCCTAGAATCAGTGTGCCAAATTTCTCAACCTCTCGTCTGACGGTTCTATGGGTTGCCATAGAATTTCATTGATTTTAACAAAATTCAAAATGGCGGAAAATCCTCAAGGCTGAATATGACGTGATAGGGTGCGATGGATTCGGCTTGAACCAAGGATTCCAGAGATCGTGGAATTTTGTTTTTAGCCCAAACGCATCATGAGATATGAGCCAAAATTCATTTTTGCTAGTTATAGCGCCCCCTAGCGGCCAAGTTGGTCCACGTTTTTTGGGGACCTTTCTGGTGGTGTCTGTCATAATGCCACCAAGTTTCGTTAAGATCTGCCAAAGGGCGGCCGAGATGTGAGCACACATCCTCTTTCGCGTCTGTGCAGCCAAATTTGATTGGCTGCCACAGCCAAACGCTTATGAAATTCGAAAATCCGTGTAAGATTCTTGTGCAGTTTCCTCCACCGTTGCTATGGACCAAATTTGGGAGAAAATGGTCAAAAACTGAGGGAGGAGTAGCATTTTAATTGATTTTCACATAATTCAAAATGGCGGAAAATCTACCAGGTGCAATATGACGAAACAGGGCGCGTTGGATTCATTTTGACCCAAGCATTCCAGAGATACTAAGCTTTTGACGATCAGACGTATGGTTCAAAAGTAACAACCAGAAATGTACCTGCGAATTTGACCTGTTGGTGGCGCTAGAGAGTTTGAGGTGGTGAGTTGAAATTTGGTCACAAGACCCTTGAGGGTGCCTAGAATCAGTCTGCCAAATTTGAAAACCTCTAGTCATACGGTTCTATGGGTTGCCATCGAATTTCTTTGATTTTAACAAAATTCAAAATGGCGGAAAATCCTCAAGTCAGAATATGACGGCATAGGGTGCGATGCATTCGTCTTGACCCATGGATTCCAGAGATAGTGGAATTTTGTTTCTACCCAAAACGCATCATGAGATATGAGCCAAAAGACATTTTTCCTAGTTATAGCGCCCCCTAGCAGCCAATTTGTTCCAAATTTTTTGTTGCCCTTTGGGGAGGGGTGCTGCATAAAGCCACCAAGTTTCGTTAAGATAGGCCAAAGGGTGGCCGAGAAATGAGCACACTTCCTGTTTTGCATCTGCAAGCCAAATTTGATTGGCTGCCACAGCCAAACGCTTAGGAAATTCTAATTACCGGGTAAGATTCTTGTGCAGATTAGTCCCCAGTTGCCATCTACCAAGCTTGGGAGAAATTGTTCAAAAATTGAGGGAGGAGAAGCATTTTAATTGATTTTCACATAATTCAAAATGGCGGAAAATCTACTGGGTGGAATATGACGAGACAGGGCGCGTTGGAGTCGCTGTGACACAAGCATTCCAGCGATACTAAGATTTTGATGATCAGACGTATGGTTCAAAAGTAACAAGCAGAAATGTACCTGCAACTTTGACCTGTTGGTGGCGCTAGAGAGTTTGAGGTGGTGAGTTGAAATTTGGTGACAAGATCCTTGAGGCAGCCTAGAATCAGTTTGCCAAGTTTAAAAACCTCTAGTCAGATGGTTCTATGCGTTGCCATAGAATTTCATTGATTTTAACAAAATTCAAAATGGCGGAAAATCCTCAAGGCAGAATATGACGTCATAGGGTGCGATGGATTCGTCTTGACCCATGGATTCCAGAGATAGTTGAATTTTCTTTCTAGCCAAAACGCATCATGAGATATGAGCCAAAAGGCATTTTTCCTAGTTATAGCGCCCCCTAGCGTCCAATTTGGTCCAAATTTGTTGTGGCCCTTTGGGAAGGGGTTTTGCATAATGCCACCAAGTTTCGTCAAGATTGGCCAAAGGGCCACCGAGATATGAGTGCACTTCCTGTTTTGCGTCTGCGCAGCCAAATTTGATTGGCTGCCACGGCCAAACGCTTGTGAAATTCAAATCAGCGGGTATAACTTTTGTGCAGGTTAGTCCAATTATGCTATCTTCCAAGTTTGGGAGAAATTGGTAAAAAATTGAGGGAGTTGAAACATTTTAATTGATTTTCACAAAATTCAAAATGGCGGGAAAAGTATATGGCAGAAAATGACGTCATGGGGTGCCTTGGATTCGTCTTGGCCCAAGGATTCCAGGGATACCAAGTGTTTGAAAATCAGACCAACGGTTCAAAAGTTACAAGCAGAAATGTACCTGCGAATTTGAGCTGTTGGTGGCGCTAGAGGGTTTGAGGTAGAGGCCTGAAATTTGCTGAGAGGAATGTTGAGAGTGTCTAGAATCAGTGTGCCAAATTTCACAACTTTTTACCAGACGGTTCTATGGGCTGCCATAGACTTGCAGAGGCGGAAGTGGACTGAATAATAATAATAATAATAATAATAATAATAATAATAATAAGAAACAATAGAATCACTATGGGTGCCTTCGCAGCTTCGCTGCTTGGCCCCCAATAATAATAATAATAATAAGAAACAGTAGAATCCCTATGGGTGCCTTCGCAGCTTCGCTGCTTGGCCCCCAAATATAGCTGCAAGCAGCAATGTGGGGGCCAAGCAGCCTATGAGCCTAGTCGGAAGGCCAGCAGAATGCACTTGGGCCAGGTAATGCCCTTGTGCAGCTTAGTCCAAAGTAGCTCTCTACCAAGTTTGGGAGAAATTGGTGAAAAATTGAGGGAGGAGAAGCATTTTAATTGATTTTTACAAAATTCAAAATGGCAGAAAATCCTAAAGGCTTAATATGAAGGCATAGGCTGCGATGGATTCGGCTTGAGCCAAGGATTCCAGAGATAGTGGAATTATGTTTCTAGCCCAAAGGCATCATGAGATATGAGCCAAAAGTCATTTTTCCTAGTTATAGCGCCCCCTAGCAGCCAAGTTGTTCCAAGTTTTTTGTGGACCTTTGTGGTGGTGTCTGGCATAATGCCACCAAGTTTCGTTAAGATAGCCTAAAGGGAGGCCGAGATGTGAGCACACATCCTCTTTCGCATCTGTGCAGCCAAATTTGATTGGCTGCCACGGCCAAACCATTATGAAATTCGAAAATCCGTGTAACATTCTTCTGCAGCGTCGTGCACAGTTGCTGTCTACCAAGTTTGGGAGAAATTGGTCAAAAACTGAGGGAGAAGAAGCATTTTAATTGATTTCCACATAATTCAAAATGGCGGAAAATCTACCAGGCACAATATGAGGCGACAGGGCGCGTTGGATTCGGTGTGATCCACCCATTTCAGAGATTCTAAGGAATTGACGATCAGACGTATGGTTCAAAAGTAACAGGCAGAAATGTACCTGCGACTTTGACCTGTTGGTGGCGCTAGAGAGTTTGAGGTGCAGAGTTGAAATTTGGTAACAAGACCCTTGAGGGAGCCAAGAATCAGTCTGCCAAATTTGAAAACCTCTAGTCATACGGTTCTATGGGGTGCCATCGAATTTCATTGATTTTAACAAAATTCAAAATGTCGGAAAATCCTCAAGTCAGAATATGACGTCATAGAGTCCAATGGATTCGGCTTGAGCCAAGGATTCCTGACATAGTGGAATTTTGTTTCTAGCCAAAACGCATCATGAGATATGCGCCAAAAGACATTTTTCCTAGTTATAGCGCCCCCTAGCAGCCAATTTGTTCCAAATTTTTTGCTGCCCTTTCGGGAGGGGTGGCGCATAATGCCACCAAGTTTTCTTAAGATACGCCAAAGGGTGGCCGAGAAATGAGCACACTTCCTGTTTTGCATCTGCCAGCCAATTTTGATTGGCTGCCACGGCCAAACGCTTATGAAAGTCTGAAAACCGGGTATGTTTCTTATGCAGGTTCGTCCCCAGTTGCCATCTACCAAGTTTGGGAGAAATTGTTCAAAAATTGAGGGAGGAGAAGCATTTTAATTGATTTGCACATAATTCAAAATGGCGGAAAATCTACTGGGTGGAATATGACGAGACAGGGCGCGTTGGATTCCTTTTGACCCAAGCATTCCAGGGATACTAAGATTTTGATGATGAGACATATGGTTCAAAAGTAACAAGCAGAAATGTACCTGCAACTTTGACCTGTTGGTGGCGCTAGAGAGTTTGAGGTGCTGAGTTGAAATTTGGTGAGAAGATCCTTGAGGCAGCCTAGAATCAGTGTGCCAAGTTTAAAAGCCTCAAGTCAGACGGTTCTATGCGTTGCCATAGAATTTCATTGATTTTAACAAAATTCAAAATGGCGGAAAATCCTCAAGTCAGAATATGACGTCATATGGTGCAATGGATTCGTCTTGACCCAAGGATTCCTGACATAGTGGAATTTTGTTTCTAGCCAAAGCGCATCATGAGATATGAGCCAAAAGACATTTTTCCTAGTTATAGCGCCCCCTAGCAGCCAATTTGCTCCAAATTTTTTGCTGCCCTTTGGGGAGGGGTGCTGCATAAAGCCACCAAGTTTTGTTAAGATACGCCAAAAGTTGTCCGAGAAATGAGCACACTTCCTGTTTTGCATCCGCCAGCCAATTTTGATTGGCTGCCACGGCCAAACGCTTAGGAAATTCTAAAAACCGGGTAGGTTTCTTGTGCAGCTTCGTCCCCCGTTGTCATCGACCAAGTTTGGGAGAAATTGGTCAAAAATTGAGGGAGGAGAAGCATTTTAATTGATTTTCACATAATTCAAAATGGCGGAAAATCTCCTGGGTGGAATATGACGAGACAGGGTGCGTTGGATTCCTTTTGACCCAAGCATTCCAGCACTACTAAGATTTTGATGATCAGACGTATGGTTCAAAAGTAACAAGCAGAAATGTACCCGCGACTTTGACCTGTTGGTGGCGCTAGAGAGTTTGAGGTGCTGAGTTGAAATTTGGTGACAAGATCCGTGAGGCAGCCTAGAATCAGTGTGCCAAGTTTAAAAACCTCTAATCAGACGGTTCTATGCGTTGCCATAGAATTTCATTGATTTTAACAAAATTCAAAATGGCGGAAAGTCCCCAAGGCAGAAAGTGACGTCATAGGGTGCGATGGATTCGTTATGAGCCACAGATTCCTGACATAGTGGAATTTTGTTTCTAGCCAAAACGCATCATGAGATATGAGCCAAAAGGCATTTTTCCTAATTATAGCGCCCCCTAGCGTCCAATTTGGTCCAAATTTGTTGTGGCCCTTTGGGAAGGGGTTTTGCATAATGCCACCAAGTTTCGTCAAGATTGGCCAAAGGGCCACCGAGATATGAGTGCACTTCCTGTTTTGCGTCTGCGCAGCCAAATTTGATTGGCTGCCACGGCCAAACGCTTGTGAAATTCAAATCAGCGGGTATAACTTTTGTGCAGGTTAGTCCAATTATGCTATCTTCCAAGTTTGGGAGAAATTGGTAAAAAATTGAGGGAGTTGAAACATTTTAATTGATTTTCACAAAATTCAAAATGGCGGGAAAAGTATATGGCAGAAAATGACGTCATGGGGTGCCTTGGATTCGTCTTGGCCCAAGGATTCCAGGGATACCAAGTGTTTGAAAATCAGACCAACGGTTCAAAAGTTACAAGCAGAAATGTACCTGCGAATTTGAGCTGTTGGTGGCGCTAGAGGGTTTGAGGTAGAGGCCTGAAATTTGCTGAGAGGAATGTTGAGAGTGTCTAGAATCAGTGTGCCAAATTTCACAACTTTTTACCAGACGGTTCTATGGGCTGCCATAGACTTGCAGAGGCGGAAGTGGACTGAATAATAATAATAATAATAATAATAATAATAATAATAATAAGAAACAATAGAATCACTATGGGTGCCTTCGCAGCTTCGCTGCTTGGCCCCCAATAATAATAATAATAATAAGAAACAGTAGAATCCCTATGGGTGCCTTCGCAGCTTCGCTGCTTGGCCCCCAAATATAGCTGCAAGCAGCAATGTGGGGGCCAAGCAGCCTATGAGCCTAGTCGGAAGGCCAGCAGAATGCACTTGGGCCAGGTAATGCCCTTGTGCAGCTTAGTCCAAAGTAGCTCTCTACCAAGTTTGGGAGAAATTGGTGAAAAATTGAGGGAGGAGAAGCATTTTAATTGATTTTTACAAAATTCAAAATGGCAGAAAATCCTAAAGGCTTAATATGAAGGCATAGGCTGCGATGGATTCGGCTTGAGCCAAGGATTCCAGAGATAGTGGAATTATGTTTCTAGCCCAAAGGCATCATGAGATATGAGCCAAAAGTCATTTTTCCTAGTTATAGCGCCCCCTAGCAGCCAAGTTGTTCCAAGTTTTTTGTGGACCTTTGTGGTGGTGTCTGGCATAATGCCACCAAGTTTCGTTAAGATAGCCTAAAGGGAGGCCGAGATGTGAGCACACATCCTCTTTCGCATCTGTGCAGCCAAATTTGATTGGCTGCCACGGCCAAACCATTATGAAATTCGAAAATCCGTGTAACATTCTTCTGCAGCGTCGTGCACAGTTGCTGTCTACCAAGTTTGGGAGAAATTGGTCAAAAACTGAGGGAGAAGAAGCATTTTAATTGATTTCCACATAATTCAAAATGGCGGAAAATCTACCAGGCACAATATGAGGCGACAGGGCGCGTTGGATTCGGTGTGATCCACCCATTTCAGAGATTCTAAGGAATTGACGATCAGACGTATGGTTCAAAAGTAACAGGCAGAAATGTACCTGCGACTTTGACCTGTTGGTGGCGCTAGAGAGTTTGAGGTGCAGAGTTGAAATTTGGTAACAAGACCCTTGAGGGAGCCAAGAATCAGTCTGCCAAATTTGAAAACCTCTAGTCATACGGTTCTATGGGGTGCCATCGAATTTCATTGATTTTAACAAAATTCAAAATGTCGGAAAATCCTCAAGTCAGAATATGACGTCATAGAGTCCAATGGATTCGGCTTGAGCCAAGGATTCCTGACATAGTGGAATTTTGTTTCTAGCCAAAACGCATCATGAGATATGCGCCAAAAGACATTTTTCCTAGTTATAGCGCCCCCTAGCAGCCAATTTGTTCCAAATTTTTTGCTGCCCTTTCGGGAGGGGTGGCGCATAATGCCACCAAGTTTTCTTAAGATACGCCAAAGGGTGGCCGAGAAATGAGCACACTTCCTGTTTTGCATCTGCCAGCCAATTTTGATTGGCTGCCACGGCCAAACGCTTATGAAAGTCTGAAAACCGGGTATGTTTCTTATGCAGGTTCGTCCCCAGTTGCCATCTACCAAGTTTGGGAGAAATTGTTCAAAAATTGAGGGAGGAGAAGCATTTTAATTGATTTGCACATAATTCAAAATGGCGGAAAATCTACTGGGTGGAATATGACGAGACAGGGCGCGTTGGATTCCTTTTGACCCAAGCATTCCAGGGATACTAAGATTTTGATGATGAGACATATGGTTCAAAAGTAACAAGCAGAAATGTACCTGCAACTTTGACCTGTTGGTGGCGCTAGAGAGTTTGAGGTGCTGAGTTGAAATTTGGTGAGAAGATCCTTGAGGCAGCCTAGAATCAGTGTGCCAAGTTTAAAAGCCTCAAGTCAGACGGTTCTATGCGTTGCCATAGAATTTCATTGATTTTAACAAAATTCAAAATGGCGGAAAATCCTCAAGTCAGAATATGACGTCATATGGTGCAATGGATTCGTCTTGACCCAAGGATTCCTGACATAGTGGAATTTTGTTTCTAGCCAAAGCGCATCATGAGATATGAGCCAAAAGACATTTTTCCTAGTTATAGCGCCCCCTAGCAGCCAATTTGCTCCAAATTTTTTGCTGCCCTTTGGGGAGGGGTGCTGCATAAAGCCACCAAGTTTTGTTAAGATACGCCAAAAGTTGTCCGAGAAATGAGCACACTTCCTGTTTTGCATCCGCCAGCCAATTTTGATTGGCTGCCACGGCCAAACGCTTAGGAAATTCTAAAAACCGGGTAGGTTTCTTGTGCAGCTTCGTCCCCCGTTGTCATCGACCAAGTTTGGGAGAAATTGGTCAAAAATTGAGGGAGGAGAAGCATTTTAATTGATTTTCACATAATTCAAAATGGCGGAAAATCTCCTGGGTGGAATATGACGAGACAGGGTGCGTTGGATTCCTTTTGACCCAAGCATTCCAGCACTACTAAGATTTTGATGATCAGACGTATGGTTCAAAAGTAACAAGCAGAAATGTACCCGCGACTTTGACCTGTTGGTGGCGCTAGAGAGTTTGAGGTGCTGAGTTGAAATTTGGTGACAAGATCCGTGAGGCAGCCTAGAATCAGTGTGCCAAGTTTAAAAACCTCTAATCAGACGGTTCTATGCGTTGCCATAGAATTTCATTGATTTTAACAAAATTCAAAATGGCGGAAAGTCCCCAAGGCAGAAAGTGACGTCATAGGGTGCGATGGATTCGTTATGAGCCACAGATTCCTGACATAGTGGAATTTTGTTTCTAGCCCAAACGCATCATGAGATATGAGCCAAAAGACATTTTTGCTAGTTATAGCGCCCCCTAGCAGCCAATTTGTTCCAAATTTGTTGTTGCCCTTTGGGGAGGGGTCTTGCATAAGGCCACCAAGTTTCATTAAGATACGCCAAAGGGTGGCCGAGATATGAGCACACTTCCTGTTTTGCGTGTTCGCAGCCAAATTTGATTGGCTGCCACGGCCAAACGCTTAAGAAATTCTAAAAACCGGGTACGTTTCCTGTGAAGCTTAGTCCAAAGTTGCGATTTACCAAGTTTGGGAGAAATTCTTCAAAAATTGAGGGAGGAGAAGCGTTTTAAGTGATTTTCACAAAATTCAAAATGGCGGGAAAACTATATGGGCGGAAAATGACGTCATGGGGTCCGTTGTATTCGTCTTGACCCAAGGACTCCAGGGATACCAGGTTTTTGAAAATCGGACCAACGGTTCAAAAGTTACAAGCAGAAATGTACCTGCAACTTTGACCTGTTGGTGGCGCTAAAGTGTTTGAGGTAGAGGCCTGAAATTCGCTGAGAGTAATGTTGACACTGTCTAGAATCAGTGTGCAAAATTTCCCAACTTTTTACCAGACGGTTCTATGGGCTGCCATAGACTTGCAGAGGCGGAAGAACGTTGAATAATAATAATAATAATAAATATAGCTGCAAGCAGCAATGTGGGGGCCAAGCAGCATATGAGCCTAGTCGGAAGGCCAGCAGAATGCACTTGGGCCAGGTAATGCCCTTGTGCAGCTTAGTCCAAAGTTGCTATCTACCAAGTTTGGGAGAAATTGGTGAAAAATTGAGGGAGGAGAAGCATTTTAATTGATTTTTTCAAAATTCAAAATGGCGGAAAATCGTAAAGGCTAAATATGACGTCATAGGCTGCGATGGATTCGGCTTGAGCCAAGGATTCCAGAGATAGTGGAATTTTGTTTCTAGCCCAAACAGATCATGAGATATGAGCCAAAAGTAATTTTTCCTAGTTATAGCGCCCCCTAGCTGCCAAGTTGTTCCAAGTTTTTTGGGGACCTTTCTGGTGGCGTCTGGCAAAAGGCCACCAAGTTTCATTAAGATCTGCCAAAGGGCGGCCGAGATGTGAGCACACATCCTCTTTTGCGTCTGAGGAGCCAAATTTGATTGGCTGCCACTGCCAAACGCTTATGAAATTCATAAATCCATGTAAGATTCTTGTGCAGCTTCGTCCACAGTTACTATGTACCAAGGTTGGGAGAAATTGGTCAAAAACTGAGGGAGAAGAAGCATTTTAATAGATTTTCACATAATTCAAAATGGCGGAAAATCTACCAGGTGCAATATGACGAGACAGGGCGCGTTGGATTCGATGTCTCCAAGGCATTCCAGAGATCCTAAAATTTTGACGATCAGACGTATGGTTCAAAAGTAACAAGCAGAAATGTACCTGCGAATTTGACCTGTTGGTGGCGCTAGAGAGTTTGAGGTGGTGAGTTCAAACTTGGCAACAAGACCCTTGAGGGAGCGTAGAATCAGGCTGCCAAATTTGAAAACCTCTAGTCATATGGTTCTATGGGTTGCCATCGAATTTCATTGATTTTAACAAAATTCAAAATGGTGGAAAAACCTCAAGTCAGAATATGACGTCATAGGGTGCGATGGATTCGTCTTGACGCATGGATTCCAGAGATAATGGAATTTTGTTTCTACCCAAAACGCATCATGAGATATGAGCCAAAAGACATTTTTCCCAGTTATAGCGCCCCCTAGCAGCCAATTTGTTCCAAATTTTTTGGTGCCCTTTGGAGAGGCGTGGTGCATAATGCCACCAAGTTTCGTTAAGATACGCCAAAGGGTGGCCGAGAAATGAGCACACTTCCTGTTTTGCATCTGCCTTCCAAATTTGATTGGCTGCCACGGCTAAACGCTTAGGAAATTCTAAAAACCGGGTAAGTTTTTTATGCAGCTTAGTCCCCAGTTGCGATCTACCAAGATTGGGAGAAATTCTTCAAAAATTGAGGGAGGAGAAGCATTTTAATTGATTTTCACATAATTCAAAATGGCGGAAAATCTACTGGGTGGAATATGACGACACAGGGCGCGTTGGATTCCTTTTGAGCCAAGCATCCCAGCGATACTAAGAATTTGATGATCAGACATATTGTTCAAAAGTAACAAGCAGAAATGTACCTGTGATTTTGACCTGTTGGTGGCGCTAGAGAGTTTGAGGTGTTGAGTTGAAATTTGGTGACATGATCCTTGAGGCAGCCTAGAATCAGTGTGCCAAGTTTAAAAACCTCTAGTCAGACGGTTCTATGCGTTGCCATAGAATTTCATTGATTTTAACAAAATTCAAAATGGCGGAAAATCCACAAGGCAGAATATGACGTCATAGGGTGCGATGGATTCGTCTTGACGCATGGATTCCAGAGATAATGGAATTTTGTTTCTACCCAAAACGCATCATGAGATATGAGCCAAAAGACATTTTTCCCAGTTATAGCGCCCCCTAGCAGCCAATTTGTTCCAAATTTTATGCTGCCCTTTGGGGAGGCGTGGTGCATAATGCCACCAAGATTCGTTAAGATACGCCAAAGGGTGGCCAAGAAATGAGCACACTTCCTGTTTTGCATCTGCCTTCCAATTTTGATTGGCTGCCACGGCCAAACGCTTAGGAAATTCTAAAAACCGGGTAAGATTTTTATGCAGCTTAGTCCCCAGTTGCCATGTCCCAAGTTTGGGAGAAATTCTTCAAAAATTGAGGGAGGAGAAGCATTTTAATTGATTTTCACATAATTCAAAATGGCAGAAAATCTACTGGGTGCAATATGACGAGACAGGGTGCGTTGGATTCCTTTTGAGCCAAGCATCCCAGCAATACTAAGAATTTGATGATCAGACGTATTGTTCAAAAGTAACAAGCAGAAATGTACCTGTGATTTTGACCTGTTGGTGGCGCTAGAGAGTTTGAGGTGTTGAGTTGAAATTTGGTGACATGATCCTTGAGGCAGCCTAGAATCAGTGTGCCAAGTTTAAAAACCTCTAGTCAGACGGTTCTATGCGTTGCCATAGAATTTCATTGATTTTAACAAAATTCAAAATGGCGGAAAATCCTCAAGGCAGAATATGACGTCATAGGTTGCGATGGATTCGTCTTCAGCCAAGAATTCCTGCCATAGTGGAATTTTGTTTCTAGGCCAAACGCATCATGAGATATGAGCCAAAAGACATTTTTCCTAGTTATAGCGCCCCCTAGCGGCCAATTTGTTCCAACTTTGTTGTGGCCCTTTGAGAAGGGGTATCGCATAATCCCACCAAGTTTCGTCAAGATAGGCCAAAGGGCCGCCGAGAAATGAGCACACTTCCTGTTTCGCGTCTTCGCATCCAAATTTGATTGGCTGCCACGGCCAAACGCTTGTGAAATTCAAATCACCGGGTATAACTTTTGTGCAGGTTGGTCCAATTATGCTATCTTCCAAGTTTGGGAGAAATTGGTAAAAAATTGAGGGAGTTGAAACATTTTAATGGATTTTCACATAATTCAAATTGCCGGGAAAAATATATGGGCGGAAATGACGTCATGGGGTGCGTTGGATTCGGCTTGGCCCAAGGATTCCAGGGGTACCAAGATTTTGAAAATCAGACCAACGGTTCAAAAGTTACAAGCAGAAATGTACCTGGGATTTTGACCTGTTGGTGGCGCTAACGGGTTTGAGGTAGAGGCCTGAAATTTGCTGAGAGGAATGTTGAGATTGTCTAGAATCAGTGTGCCAAATTTCACAACTTTTTACCAGACGGTTCTATGGGCTGCCATAGACTTGCAGAGGCGGAAGTGGACTGAATAATAATAATAATAATAATAATAATAATAATAATAATAAGAAACAATAGAATCACTATGGGTGCCTTCGCAGCTTCGCTGCTTGGCCCCCAATAATAATAATAAATATAGCTGCAAGCAGCAATGTGGGGGCCAAGCAGCATATGAGCCTAGTCGGAAGGCCAGCAGAATGCACTTGGGCCAGGTAATGCCCTTGTGCAGCTTAGTCCAAAGTAGCTCTCTACCAGGTTTGGGAGAAATTGGTGAAAAATTGAGGGAGGAGAAGCATTTTAATTGATTTTTACAAAATTCAAAATGGCAGAAAATCCTAAAGGCTGAATATGAAGGCATAGGCTGCGATGGATTCGGCTTGAGCCAAGGATTCCAGAGATAGTGGAATTTTGTTTCTAGCCCAAAGGCATCATGAGATATGAGCCAAAAGTCATTTTTCCTAGTTATAGCGCCCCCTAGCAGCCAAGTTGTTCCAAGTTTTTTGGGGACCTTTGTGGTCGTGTCTGGCATAATGCCACCAAGTTTCGTTAAGATAGCCTAAAGGGAGGCCGAGATGTGAGCACACATCCTCTTTCGCATCTGTGCAGCCAAATTTGATTGGCTGCCACGGCCAAACCCTTATGAAATTCGAAAATCCGTGTAAGATTCTTGTGCAGCGTCGTGCACAGTTGCTGTCTACCAAGTTTGGGAGAAATTGGTCAAAAACTGAGGGAGAAGAAGCATTTTAATTGATTTCCACATAATTCAAAATGGCGGAAAATCTACCAGGCGCAATATGACGCGACAGGGCGCGTTGGATTCGGTGTGATCCAACCATTTCAGAGATTCTAAGGTTTTGACGATCAGACGTATGGTTCAAAAGTAACAGGCAGAAATGTACCTGCCAATTTGACCTGTTGGTGGAGCTAGAGAGTCTGAGGTGCTGAGTTGAAATTTGGTAACAAGACCCGTGAGGGAGCCAAGAATCAGTCTGCCAAATTTGAAAACCTCTAGTCATACGGTTCTATGGGGTGCCATCGAATTTCATTGATTTTAACAAAATTCAAAATGTCGGAAAATCCTCAAGTCAGAATATGACGTCATAGAGTCCAATGGATTCGGCTTGAGCCAAGGATTCCTGACATAGTGGAATTTTGTTTCTAGCCAAAACGCATCATGAGATATGAGCCAAAAGACATTTTTCCTAGTTATAGCGCCCCCTAGCAGCCAATTTGTTCCAAATTTTTTGCTGCCCTTTCGGGAGGGGTGGCGCATAAGGCCACCAAGTTTTCTTAAGATACGCCAAAGGGTGGCCGAGAAATGAGCACACTTCCTGTTTTGCATCTGCCAGCCAATTTTGATTGGCTGCCATGGCCAAACGCTTATGAAAGTCTGAAAACCAGGTATGTGTCTTATGCAGCTTCGTCCCCAGTTGCCATCTACCAAGTTTGGGAGAAATTGTTCAAAAATTAAGGGAGGAGAAGCATTTTAATTGATTTGCACATAATTCAAAATGGCGGAAAATCTACTAGGTGGAATATGACGAGACAGGGCGCGTTGGATTCCTTTTGACCCAAGCATTCGAGGGATACTAAGATTTTGATGATGAGACGCATGGTTCAAAAGTAACAAGCAGAAATGTACCTGAAACTTTGACCTGTTGGTGGCGCTAGAGAGTTTGAGGTGCTGAGTTGAAATTTGGTGAGAAGATCCTTGAGGCAGCCTAGAATCAGTGTGCCAAGTTTAAAAGCCTCTAGTCAGACGGTTCTATGCGTTGCCATAGAATTTCATTGATTTTAACAAAATTCAAAATGGCGGAAAATCCTCAAGTCAGAATATGACGTCATATGGTGCTGTGGGTGCAATCAGTTAATTATTGATATTAAGTGATCAATCTCGTTAAATCAGTCTCATTAAATTTTGAAGGTCAATAATTAAAATGAATCAATCCCATTGAATCATTTAATTTGACTCGTTTGAATTGAATCATACCATAGAATCACTCTCATTTGAAGTGAATCGTTCAATGAATCATTTAGTGAATCATTTAGGGAATTGTTCAATGAATCATTTAGGGAATCATTTAGTGAATCATACCATTAATCCTGGTGCTTAATAATAAATTACCAAACAGCTAAATTATGGTACATTTCCAAATTATTAAGATCACTTACCATATTATATAACATTTGCACCCTTTTTGAATTCTTTGAGAAAATTGGGGACTTCAGATGTTGTTCACACAAATAAACAGTTTGTTTAATAAATGAATTTATTATACAAAGATAAAAAGATAAATCAATATATACAAGCAGTGAAGTGTGTGTGTGTGTGTGTGAGAGAGAGAGAGAGAGGGAGAGTGTGAAGGACTTGACCATGTGTTTAGCCTCGTGTAGCTAACTACACGTGGTGGAGGCCTAGCTTGTTGGTAGCTAAACAAAAGAATGTTATCTAAACAGAACAAAGGATTAGCTCTGTGTTTAGCCTCGTGTAGCTAACTACACGTGGTGGAGGCCTAGATTAGCCTTGTGTTGCTAGTATGTGTTTGTGAAAGGCCCTATAGCCTAGCTAAAGTGTGTTTGTTAGGCCTGATGGCTTGCTGAGCACATGGTAGGCCTTGATTAGCTTTGTGTTGCTAAGCAGACAAAAGCGAAGCTGTAGCTAACCCACTAGCTCATAACCATACTGAATCCACTGAAATCTTAATGACATCAAGATGTATAATAATGAGAACTATATGTTAGTAGTAAAGAATAAAAGAGAGAAGCATGCGCAGCCTATCTATTAAACAATTGAGAGAACATAGAACCAAAATAAATCAACACGCTGCGTGTTCAACAGTGTAACAATAAACCTGGGTTTAAATTCACACTATTTCAAATAAAAGCAAATTCCTAAGACTATCCTAATTATGCCCAAATGCCAAAATCTTACTTAATCCTGCCTTTAGCAAGATATGAAGAACTATTCGCCGGTGTAGTCTCGGGCCTCGCCGTGGGAGCACGTGAGCCGCTCGTGATGGAGGCGGAGAAACTTTCGGGTCGAACGGAGCACTTGGGTGGTTCCCGTGAAAAGCAGAGGGTTCTTGGTCCGAACCTCAGCGTTCGTGAGGAAAAGTCTCTGATCAGAATAAGAAGCACAGCGCTTTGAGTTAAAAAGGATTCAATCGCTTCTTAACTTTTAACTGCCTGGGCTGCAGTCGTGACGTCACTTCTAATGCAAGTAAACCGGTTGTAACTCAGGTTGAGTTTAAAGATCGCGCGACTCTAGAGTTTACCTTTGCCAAGGGTAAGAAGGAAAATCGCGCTGAGTGATGGATCTTGCAAGAAAGAAGACATCTTTTTGGGGTGGAGAGCGCGCCTCTTTATACATCCAGATCCATCGGAAGCCAGACGTGAGAGACGAAGATGGAAGCGTTGTCCCATTGTTTTATGTTTCCTTGTATGATGACGTAGTTGATCCCGCCCACGCGTGACGTAGGTCACACGGAAGTGGACTGGGAATTGTAGTTCTGACACAAGATGGCGGCATGATACCTACAGTCCCCCTTTTGGTCTCAGGGGTATGACGGAGTCGTAGCACTGAGAGCACCGTATCGTATCATCGCCGTGTCCATAGTCCTTGAGGTAGACTTGTCCTGTGCAGTCCATGGTGTCCTGTGAAGACTGTAAACTTGTGAGTTCCAGTAAGACAGTTGGAGACAGAGGCATTTTGGGCATAATATAATCACTATGGGCATTTTGGGCATATAATCACTATCTAACTATCTAGATCAAAACCACATCAAAAAAAAATTAAACATGGAACATGAAACATGTAGTGTTCAATTTCTTAGGCATAAAAAAACAAGAAAAGAGAAGAAATGAAGGAAGGAAAGAAGTATTAGTGTTTGGGTTGGCAAACCTAATCTTCTGGGAAGGTGATAGCAGTGGGGGGGTCTGGCTAGAAAGCGTGCGCTACTGCGGCTAGCTGTCGGGGACACAGACCATCTTATCTAGCTAGGTGTGTAGTGTTATGTATGGGTTGCCTGGGCAGACCCAGTGGATGTCTTTAGTGGGGGTGCACATCTCTAAGTTTGTGGATTCACAAAAATGAGGATAGCACTGCCAAGACTATATGCCAGGTGTATTTGCGATGAATACACACTAGTAATAATAGCGGATTTTAGTATTTTATCTACCATGTTATACTGAAGGGTTATTACTTCATTGGGTTGGTGAAGTCTGACCGGGAATGTTAGTGTACGCTTATGGTTGAGTGATGCGTACAAGCTAAGTGGACAGGATGGGCCTAGCTGTCGTCCACCCCCTTTTGGAGTGAGGACTGTTCAAAAGGTTTGATTCGATTATCATGGAAATCGATATGAAAGCATTTGATTAGGCCTAGATATCCTAATGTGATACGCGACGGGGAACGGTTTTCCCACGATCGAAAGGTCTCGACCAGGGTGGTAGGAACTTCTCTGAGATTCGGGCGTAGTAGGCTTTGTGTCCTTCTACTCTCGAATCGAGATTCTTTTGGGCACCTGTAAAGATTGACTGTAGGTGGCGTTGTAGGTCGGCGACATGTTGATGTGCAGTGTATGCAATCGCGACGCTCATGGCCTCTGGTTTGTATAGGAGATGCGGGGGAAGAACCGACTCTCGCCCAGTCATCATCCCAAAGGGTGTGACTTCAGTGGAGCAATGAGGGGTGGACCGAATGGCCCTTAGCACCAAGGGAAGTTTCACATCACAAATTTTACCATGGTTTGTGATATACTTTTGCAGCATGCTCACAATGGTTTGAATGGCTCGTTCAGCCTGACCAGAGAATTGAGGGTGGTACGCGATATGGAATTTCGCCTTGACGCCTAACATGTTCCACAGCGCAGCCATTACACCAGCGGTGAAATGGGTGTCTGTGTCTGAGTCGATGGATAGAGGGAGATTTTTGCCACTAGGGGGAGTCGCGATGTCAGGTGTTTCGACACCGGACTCGGTGTGCAAAGACATGAACTGAAGTTCTTCAGAAATTTGATCTCGCGTGGCGCTCGGTTGATCGGTGTTCGCACTGATCTCGTTGCAACGGGTTTGTGCATATTTTGTGGGATTCAACGACTGTGGGGTTTTGTTTTGTGTGAAGTTGACTAAGTTTATGTCGCAGGGCTTGGTTGGGATTGGGTCGCCTTGTGAGAGCCGTGTGTCTGAGAGATGATGGTGAAGACTTTAGCGCACATGAAGTGCGTTTTGTGTGTTTGCCTTCGCCACCAGGGGGGGCCCTACATCCTGACCCTCGCCTGCTGTTTCAGAGGGATCTCCTCCCCCTTTCACGAGATATACCCGTGGTTCCTGGCCTAGTCATGCCAGTGAATGGCCTTTTGCCATTTTTCTTGGGCTCTTTTGTTTTATCTGTTGAGGGGTCTGACGTCTCCTGTAACAGTTCTTTAATCTCAGCCAACTGGGCTTTTAAAGAGTCCAGCTCTGAGTGGAACTCACCAGGTTGGTCTGAGTCACTGTGTTGGTCGTCTCTACCCTTGCTTTTAGAGCTACGGTCGGAACGCTTCTGCCGTTTCTGGTCAGAGCGGGGATGACGGTTTTGCTGCCAACCGTTTTGTTCCCTACGACCCTTTTCATTTGATGGGCGATTGCCATCGTCACTGTGGACTCGCCCTCGGTCCCTCCTGGCCTTACCTTGTCGATTTTTCCACTCACCATTGTGATGGTTCGGCAAGGATCGGGCTGGACCGGAATTCTTCCAGGTGGGTCCCCCTTTCGGTGCTTCACCTCCTAAGGTTAGCGGGGGCTTGTCCTCACCCTGGAGACTAAGGACTCTGGGTTCATCATCATTTCCGTTTGCGGTTTTGACGATGGTCTCCCAGGTCATTTGGGCTAGTCGCCTAATTTCCCTCATCGAATAGCGACCTTGTCGACACATCAGTGTGACATGGGTCCGCACGCTTGGGTGGAGGTTATGCAAGAAGAGAGATATGAAACCTCTATCTTCTTCCAACCCTGGTGCACTACTACCTTGGAAATAGGCAGTACGTAGCCGTCTGTAATATTCACGAGGCGCCTCAGACCGTTTTTGTTTGACTTGTAATGCACACAATATCGCGGAGGTTTCGTCCGTGTATGGCGCATATTCTTCCCTCATGTAATTGCGAAGTTTCGAATAACTATCGCGAATGTTTGGGGGTAGTGTCTCTAAAAAGGCACGAACGCTACTACTGGAGGTCTTCCAGATTAGTTTAAGTTTTTCACGTGTTGTGGCGTTCGGCAGGTCCATCAGGCATCGATCAATTTCTCGTAAATAGTTATTTACATTTGTTCTTTGATTGTCGGGATCGAACTGTTCGACATCTTTGGCAAGTAGGTCAATTTGCCGTAAACGAAGGGTTTGGTGCACGTCCTTGTGCGACCTTCTTGGCTCTTCTGAGTACTCACTGTCTGAGCTACTCTGGAATCGCTCCCGCTTCGCACGAGATGCGTGGTCTGATTCGTCTGGAGATGGATCAGGGAGACTGAAGCGCACTGACCTAGGTGTGCTACGGGCCTGGGCTCGGGATGAGCGCAGGGCGGCTCCATCCTGGCTAGATGACGACGGAGTCGTGTAGCGAGTTGATGGAGTTTGGCGGGGTGTCTGGTCCTCGACCAGATCATTTACGGTGTCCGGTTCGGACGCCTCTTCCCGCTCTGAGCTTTGGCGCATTGTTGGGGGTCTTTCACGCCCCTCGCGCTGCTCTTGGGGGGGTCTGCTCCTGGGCAGCCCTCTTAGCAACCATTTCGGCTTTCTCTAGCCGCTCGGTGCAATCATCAAGGGAGGTCTTCAAGAGCTCATACTCCCTATGTAAATCATTATGATCGGCTGTCAGCTTGGCGTTGCTGGTGGTCAGCCTTTCAACCTCTCCGCGAAGGCATCTGATTTCTGAATCAGCATTTTGGAAGTATGATAGGAATAGCTTACCTAGTGCCACTTGGATACTAATAGTTGTTCTCTTTGGATCTCTCATATGTTTGTTTGAATTGTCTAGGTTGTTTTGGCATTCACTCTCACTCATGTACTTAATGTTTGCCTTTTCGGAGGCAGAGCAGTGAATGAGGTCTGCAATGACCTCAAGGAGAGACACGTCTTGAGCGTTGTCTTCCATTTTTGAGACATGAGGGGATGCCATTTTACTTAGGCTGGATGTTAGATAATTAATCAAGTTAATTATTAATTTAATCATTATTAATTAACTATGTAATTAATTATGAAGGTTTATTTGGAAATGCTCTCTTATCCTAAGTTGAATAGGTTATGAGTATTGGTGATATGGTTATCACACTACTGTTATCTGTTTTAACACACCTGGGGATATACCTTAGCAGTTGCTGAATTAAACTGATAGTTTATTTGTTGTTGAACAACAATCCAGAAGTCAACAAACCAATCGCCTCACACGGGGCACCATTTTTAACTGTGGGTGCAATCAGTTAATTATTGATATTAAGTGATCAATCTCGTTAAATCAGTCTCATTAAATTTTGAAGGTCAATAATTAAAATGAATCAATCCCATTGAATCATTTAATTTGACTCGTTTGAATTGAATCATACCATAGAATCACTCTCATTTGAAGTGAATCGTTCAATGAATCATTTAGTGAATCATTTAGGGAATTGTTCAATGAATCATTTAGGGAATCATTTAGTGAATCATACCATTAATCCTGGTGCTTAATAATAAATTACCAAACAGCTAAATTATGGTACATTTCCAAATTATTAAGATCACTTACCATATTATATAACATTTGCACCCTTTTTGAATTCTTTGAGAAAATTGGGGACTTCAGATGTTGTTCACACAAATAAACAGTTTGTTTAATAAATGAATTTATTATACAAAGATAAAAAGATAAATCAATATATACAAGCAGTGAAGTGTGTGTGTGTGTGTGTGAGAGAGAGAGAGAGAGAGGGAGAGTGTGAAGGACTTGACCATGTGTTTAGCCTCGTGTAGCTAACTACACGTGGTGGAGGCCTAGCTTGTTGGTAGCTAAACAAAAGAATGTTATCTAAACAGAACAAAGGATTAGCTCTGTGTTTAGCCTCGTGTAGCTAACTACACGTGGTGGAGGCCTAGATTAGCCTTGTGTTGCTAGTATGTGTTTGTGAAAGGCCCTATAGCCTAGCTAAAGTGTGTTTGTTAGGCCTGATGGCTTGCTGAGCACATGGTAGGCCTTGATTAGCTTTGTGTTGCTAAGCAGACAAAAGCGAAGCTGTAGCTAACCCACTAGCTCATAACCATACTGAATCCACTGAAATCTTAATGACATCAAGATGTATAATAATGAGAACTATATGTTAGTAGTAAAGAATAAAAGAGAGAAGCATGCGCAGCCTATCTATTAAACAATTGAGAGAACATAGAACCAAAATAAATCAACACGCTGCGTGTTCAACAGTGTAACAATAAACCTGGGTTTAAATTCACACTATTTCAAATAAAAGCAAATTCCTAAGACTATCCTAATTATGCCCAAATGCCAAAATCTTACTTAATCCTGCCTTTAGCAAGATATGAAGAACTATTCGCCGGTGTAGTCTCGGGCCTCGCCGTGGGAGCACGTGAGCCGCTCGTGATGGAGGCGGAGAAACTTTCGGGTCGAACGGAGCACTTGGGTGGTTCCCGTGAAAAGCAGAGGGTTCTTGGTCCGAACCTCAGCGTTCGTGAGGAAAAGTCTCTGATCAGAATAAGAAGCACAGCGCTTTGAGTTAAAAAGGATTCAATCGCTTCTTAACTTTTAACTGCCTGGGCTGCAGTCGTGACGTCACTTCTAATGCAAGTAAACCGGTTGTAACTCAGGTTGAGTTTAAAGATCGCGCGACTCTAGAGTTTACCTTTGCCAAGGGTAAGAAGGAAAATCGCGCTGAGTGATGGATCTTGCAAGAAAGAAGACATCTTTTTGGGGTGGAGAGCGCGCCTCTTTATACATCCAGATCCATCGGAAGCCAGACGTGAGAGACGAAGATGGAAGCGTTGTCCCATTGTTTTATGTTTCCTTGTATGATGACGTAGTTGATCCCGCCCACGCGTGACGTAGGTCACACGGAAGTGGACTGGGAATTGTAGTTCTGACACAAGATGGCGGCATGATACCTACAGTGCAATGGATTCGTCTTGACCCAAGGATTCCTGACATAGTGGAATTTTGTTTCTAGCCA
>NC_083578.1:50583371-50598371 GCF_027579695.1 Neoarius graeffei
AGCATTTTAATTGATTTTTACAAAATTCAAAATGGCAGAAAATCCTAAAGGCTGAATATGAAGGCATAGGATGCGATGGATTCGGCTTGAGCCAAGGATTCCAGAGATAGTGGAATTTTGTTTCTAGCCCAAAGGCATCATGAGATATGAGCCAAAAGTCATTTTTCCTAGTTATAGCGCCCCCTAGCAGCCAAGTTGTTCCAAGTTTTTTGGGGACCTTTGTGGTGGCGTCTGGCATAATGCCACGAAGTTTCGTTAAGATAGCCTAAAGGGAGGCCGAGATGTGAGCACACATCCTCTTTCGCATCTGTGCAGCCAAATTTGATTGGCTGCCACGGCCAAACCCTTATGAAATTCGAAAATCCGTGTAAGATTCTTGTGCAGCGTCCTAGACAGTTGCTGTCTACCAAGTTTGGGAGAAATTGGTCAAAAACTGAGGGAGAAGAAGCATTTTAATTGATTTCCACATAATTCAAAATGGCGGAAAATCTGCCAGGCGGAATATGACGCGACAGGGCGCGTTGCATTCGGTGTGATCCAACCATTGCAGAGATTCTAAGGTTTTGACGATCAGACGTATGGTTCAAAAGTAACAGGCAGAAATGTACCTGCGACTTTGACCTGTTGGTGGCGCTAGAGAGTTTGAGGTGCTGAGTTGAAATTTGGTAACAAGACCCTTGAGGGAGCCAAGAATCAGTCTGCCAAATTTGAAAACCTCTAGTCATACGGTTCTATGGGGTGCCATCGAATTTCATTGATTTTAACAAAATTCAAAATGTCGGAAAATCCTCAAGTCAGAATATGACGTCATAGAGTCCAATGGATTCAGCTTGAGCCAAGGATTCCTGACATAGTGGAATTTTGTTTCTAGCCAAAACGCATCATGAGATATGAGCCAAAAGACATTTTTCCTAGTTATAGCGCCCCCTAGCAGCCAATTTGTTCCAAATTTTTTGCTGCCCTTTCGGGAGGGGTGGCGCATAATGCCACCAAGTTTTCTTAAGATACGCCAAAGGGTGGCCGAGAAATGAGCACACTTCCTGTTTTGCATCTGCCAGCCAATTTTGATTGGCTGCCACGGCCAAACGCTTAGGAAATTCTGAAAACCGGGTATGTTTCTTATGCAGCTTCGTCCCCAGTTGCCATCTACCAAGTTTGGGAGAAATTGTTCAAAAATTGAGGGAGGAGAAGCATTTTAATTGATTTTCACATAATTCAAAATGGCGGAAAATCTACTGGGTGGAATATGACGAGACAGGGTGCGTTGGATTCCTTTTGACCCAAGCATTCCAGAGATACTAAGATTTTGATGATGAGACGTATGGTTCAAAAGTAACAAGCAGAAATGTACCTGCAACTTTGACCTGTTGGTGGCGCTAGAGAGTTTGAGGTGCTGAGTTGAAATTTGGTGAGAAGATCCTTGAGGCAGCCTAGAATCAGTGTGCCAAGTTTAAAAGCCTCTAGTCAGACGGTTCTATGCGTTGCCATAGAATTTCATTGATTTTAACATAATTCAAAATGGCGGAAAATCCTCAAGTCAGAATATGACGTCATATGGTGCAATGGATTCGTCTTGACCCAAGGATTCCTGACATAGTGGAATTTTATTTCTAGCCAAAACGCATCATGAGATATGAGCCAAAAGACATTTTTGCTAGTTATAGCGCCCCCTAGCAGCCAATTTGTTCCAAATTTGTTGGTGCCCTTTGGGGAGGGGTGTTGCATAACCCCACCAAGTTTCATTAAGATATGCCAAAGGGTGGCCGAGATATGAGCACACTTCCTGTTTTGCGTCTTCGCAGCCAAATTTGATTGGCTGCCACTGCCAAACGCTTAAGAAATTCTAAAAACCGGGTATGTTTCCTGTGAAGCTTAGTCCAAAGTTGCGATTTCCCAAGTTTGGGAGAAATTGTTCAAAAATTGAGGGAGGAGAAGCGTTTTAAGTGATTTTCACAAAATTCAAAATGGCGGGAAAACTATATGGGCGGAAAATGACGTCATGGGGTCCGTTGGATTCGTCTTGACCCAAGGACTCCAGGGATACCAAGTTTTTGAAAATCGGACCAACGGTTCAAAAGTTACAAGCAGAAATGTACCTGCAACTTTGACCTGTTGGTGGCGCTAAAGTGTTTGAGGTAGAGGACTGAAATTCGCTGAGAGTAATGTTGACACTGTCTAGAATCAGTGTGCAAAATTTCCCAACTTTTTACCAGACGGTTCTATGGGCTGCCATAGACTTGCAGAGGCGGAAGAACGTTGAATAATAATAATAATAATAAGAAACAGTAGAATCCCTATGGGTGCCTTCGCAGCTTTGCTGCTTGGCCCCCAATAAGAAACAGTAGAATCCCTATGGGTGCCTTCGCAGCTTCGCTGCTTGGCCCCCAATAATAAGAAACAGTAGAATCCCTATGGGTGCCTTCGCAGCTTCGCTGCTTGGCCCCCAAATATAGCTGCAAGCAGCAATGTGGGGGCCAAGCAGAATATGAGACGAGATGTCAGGCCAGTAGAAGGCATTTGCGCCATGTGCAGCCTAGTGCAAAGTTGCTATGTACCAAGTTTGGGAGAAATTGGTCAAAAAATTGAGGTAGGAGAAGCATTTTAATTGATTTTCACGAAATTCAAAATGGCGGAAAATCCTCAAGTCTGAATATGACGTCATAGGTTGTGCTGGATTCGGCTTGACCCAACGATTCCAGCGATAGTGGAATTTTGTTTCTACCCAAAACGCATCATGAGATATGAGCAAAAAGACATTTTTCCTTGTTATAGCGCCCCCTTGCCGCCAATGTGTTCCAAATTTGTTGCGGCCCTTTTTGGAGAGGTCCTGCATAATGCCACCAAGTTTCATTTAGATACGCCAAAGGGCGGCCGAGATATGAGCACACTTCCTGGTTCGCATATGCTCAGCCAAATTTGATTGGCTGCCACGGCCAAACGTTTAGGAAATTCAAAAATCCGTGTAAGATACTTGTGCAGACTCGTCCAGAGTTGCTATCTACCAAGTTTGGGAAAAATTGTTCAAAAACTGAGGGAGGAGAAGCATTTTAATTGATTTTCACATAATTCAAAATGCCGGAAAATCTACTGGGTACAATATGACGAGACAGGGTGCGTTGGATTCCTTGTGACCCAACCATTCTAGAGATACTAAGATTTTGATGATCAGACGTATGTTTCAAAAGTAACAAGCAGAAATGTACCTGCGACTTTGACCTGTTGGTGGCGCTAGAGTTTTTGAGGTGCTGAGTTGAAATTTGGTGACAAGATCCTTGAGGCAGCCTAGAATCAGTTTGCCAAGTTAAAAAACCTCTAGTCAGACGGTTCTATGTGTTGCCATTGAATTTCATTGATTTTAACAAAATTCAAAATGGCGGAAAATCCTCAAGGCAGAATATGACATCATAGGGTGCGATGAGTTCGTCTTGAGCCAAGGATTCCTGACATAGTGGAATTTTGTTTCTAGCCAAAAGGAGTCATGAGATATGAGCCTAAAGACATTTTTCCTAGTTATAGCGCCCCCTAGCAGCCAATTTGTTCCAAATTTTTTGGTGCCCTTTGGGGAGGGGTGCTGCATAAAGCTACCCAGTTTCGTTAAGATACGCCAAAGGGTGGCCGAGAAATGAGCACACTTCCTGTTTTGCATATGCCAGCCAAATTTGATTGGCTGCCACGGCCAAACGCTTAAGAAATTCTAAAAACCGGGTATGATTCTTGTGCAGCTTAGGCCCCAGTTGCCATGTACCAAGTTTGGGAGAAATTTTCCAAAAATTGAGGGAGGAGAAGCATTTTAATTGATTTTCACATAATTCAATATGGCGGAAAATCTACTGGGTGGAATATGACGAGACAGGGTGCGTTGGATTCCTTTTGACCCAAGCATTCCAGAGATACTAAGATTTTGATGATGAGACGTATGGTTCAAAAGTAACAAGCAGAAATGTACCTGCAAATTTGACCTGTTGGTGGCGCTAGAGAGTTTGAGGTGCTGAGTTGAAATTTGGTGAGAAGATCCTTGAGGCAGCCTAGAATCAGTGTGCCAAGTTTAAAAGCCTCTAGTCAGACGGTTCTATGCGTTGCCATAGAATTTCATTGATTTTAACATAATTCAAAATGGCGGAAAATCCTCAAGTCAGAATATGACGTCATATGGTGCAATGGATTCGTCTTGACCCAAGGATTCCTGACATAGTGGAATTTTATTTCTAGCCAAAACGCATCATGAGATATGAGCCAAAAGACATTTTTGCTAGTTATAGCGCCCCCTAGCAGCCAATTTGTTCCAAATTTGTTGGTGCCCTTTGGGGAGGGGTGTTGCATAACGCCACCAAGTTTCATTAAGATATGCCAAAGGGTGGCCGAGATATGAGCACACTTCCTGTTTTGCGTCTTCGCAGCCAAATTTGATTGGCTGCCACTGCCAAACGCTTAAGAAATTCTAAAAACCGGGTATGTTTCCTGTGAAGCTTAGTCCAAAGTTGCGATTTCCCAAGTTTGGGAGAAATTGTTCAAAAATTGAGGGAGGAGAAGCGTTTTAAGTGATTTTCACAAAATTCAAAATGGCGGGAAAACTATATGGGCGGAAAATGACGTCATGGGGTCCGTTGGATTCGTCTTGACCCAAGGACTCCAGGGATACCAAGTTTTTGAAAATCGGACCAACGGTTCAAAAGTTACAAGCAGAAATGTACCTGCAACTTTGACCTGTTGGTGGCGCTAAAGTGTTTGAGGTAGAGGACTGAAATTCGCTGAGAGTAATGTTGACACTGTCTAGAATCAGTGTGCAAAATTTCCCAACTTTTTACCAGACGGTTCTATGGGCTGCCATAGACTTGCAGAGGCGGAAGAACGTTGAATAATAATAATAATAATAAGAAACAGTAGAATCCCTATGGGTGCCTTCGCAGCTTTGCTGCTTGGCCCCCAATAAGAAACAGTAGAATCCCTATGGGTGCCTTCGCAGCTTCGCTGCTTGGCCCCCAATAATAAGAAACAGTAGAATCCCTATGGGTGCCTTCGCAGCTTCGCTGCTTGGCCCCCAAATATAGCTGCAAGCAGCAATGTGGGGGCCAAGCAGAATATGAGACGAGATGTCAGGCCAGTAGAAGGCATTTGCGCCATGTGCAGCCTAGTGCAAAGTTGCTATGTACCAAGTTTGGGAGAAATTGGTCAAAAAATTGAGGTAGGAGAAGCATTTTAATTGATTTTCACGAAATTCAAAATGGCGGAAAATCCTCAAGTCTGAATATGACGTCATAGGTTGTGCTGGATTCGGCTTGACCCAACGATTCCAGCGATAGTGGAATTTTGTTTCTACCCAAAACGCATCATGAGATATGAGCAAAAAGACATTTTTCCTTGTTATAGCGCCCCCTTGCCGCCAATGTGTTCCAAATTTGTTGCGGCCCTTTTTGGAGAGGTCCTGCATAATGCCACCAAGTTTCATTTAGATACGCCAAAGGCCGGCCGAGATATGAGCACACTTCCTGGTTCGCATATGCTCAGCCAAATTTGATTGGCTGCCACGGCCAAACGTTTAGGAAATTCAAAAATCCGTGTAAGACACTTGTGCAGACTCGTCCAGAGTTGCTATCTACCAAGTTTGGGAAAAATTGTTCAAAAACTGAGGGAGGAGAAGCATTTTAATTGATTTTCACATAATTCAAAATGCCGGAAAATCTACTGGGTACAATATGACGAGACAGGGTGCGTTGGATTCCTTGTGACCCAACCATTCTAGAGATACTAAGATTTTGATGATCAGACGTATGTTTCAAAAGTAACAAGCAGAAATGTACCTGCGACTTTGACCTGTTGGTGGCGCTAGAGTTTTTGAGGTGCTGAGTTGAAATTTGGTGACAAGATCCTTGAGGCAGCCTAGAATCAGTTTGCCAAGTTAAAAAACCTCTAGTCAGACGGTTCTATGTGTTGCCATTGAATTTCATTGATTTTAACAAAATTCAAAATGGCGGAAAATCCTCAAGGCAGAATATGACATCATAGGGTGCGATGAGTTCGTCTTGAGCCAAGGATTCCTGACATAGTGGAATTTTGTTTCTAGCCAAAAGGAGTCATGAGATATGAGCCTAAAGACATTTTTCCTAGTTATAGCGCCCCCTAGCAGCCAATTTGTTCCAAATTTTTTGGTGCCCTTTGGGGAGGGGTGCTGCATAAAGCTACCCAGTTTCGTTAAGATACGCCAAAGGGTGGCCGAGAAATGAGCACACTTCCTGTTTTGCATATGCCAGCCAAATTTGATTGGCTGCCACGGCCAAACGCTTAAGAAATTCTAAAAACCGGGTATGTTTCTTGTGCAGCTTAGGCCCCAGTTGCCATGTACCAAGTTTGGGAGAAATTTTCCAAAAATTGAGGGAGGAGAAGCATTTTAATTGATTTTCACATAATTCAATATGGCGGAAAATCTCCTGGGTGGAATATGACGAGACAGGGCCCCGTGGATTCGTGGTGACCCAAATATTCCAGCGATACTAAGATTTTGATGATCAGACGTATGGTTCAAAAGTAACAAGCAGAAGTGTACTTGCAACTTTGACCTGTTGGTGGCGCTAGAGAGTTTGAGGTGCTGAGTTGAAATTTGGTGACAAGATCCTTGAGGGAGCCTAGAATCCGTGTGCCAAGTTTAAAAACCTCTAGTCAGATGGTTCTATGCGTTGCCATAGAATTTCACTGATTTTAACATAATTCAAAATGGTGGAAAATCCTCAAGGCAGAATATGACGTCATAGGGTGCGATGGATTCGTCTTGATCCAAGGATTCCTGCCATCGTGGAATTTTGTTTCTAGCCAAAACGAGTCATGAGATATGAGCCAAAAGACATTTTTCCTAGTTATAGCGCCCCCTAGCAGCCAATTAGTTCCAAATTTTTTGGGGCCCTTTCGGGAGGGGTGCTGCATAAAGCCACCAAGTTTCGTTAAGATACGCCAAAGGGTGGCCGAGAAATGAGCACACTTCCTGTTTCGCGTCTTTGCAGCCAAATTTGATTGGCTGCGACGTGCAAACGCTTATGAAATTCTAAAAACCGGGTATGTTTCTTATGCAGCTTACTCCAAAGTTGCGATTTACCAAGTTTGGGAGAAATTGTTCAAAAATTGAGGGAGGAGAAGCGTTTTAAGTGATTTTCAAAAAATTCAAAATGGCGGGAAAACTATATGGGCGGAAAATGACGTCATGGGGTCCGTTGGATTCGTCTTGACCCAAGGACTCCAGGGATACCAAGTTTTTGAAAATCGGACCAACGGTTCAAAAGTTACAAGCAGAAATGTACCTGCAACTTTGACCTGTTGGTGGCGCTAAAGTGTTTGAGGTAGAGGCCTGAAATTTGCTGAGAGTAATGTTGACAGTGTCTAGAATCAGTGTGCAAAATTTCCCAACTTTTTACCAGACGGTTCTATGGGCTGCCATAGACTTGCAGAGGCGGAAGAACGTTGAATAATAATAATAATAATAATAATAATAATAATAATAATAAGAAACAGTAGAATCACTATGGGTGCCTTCGCAGCTTCGCTGCTTGGCCCCCAAATATAGCTGCAAGCAGCAATGTGGGGGCCAAGCAGCATATGAGCCTAGTCGGAAGGCCAGCAGAATGCACTTGGGCCAGGTAATGCCCTTGTGCAGCTTAGTCCAAAGTAGCTCTCTACCAAGTTTGGGAGAAATTGGTGAAAAATTGAGGGAGGAGAAGCATTTTAATTGATTTTTACAAAATTCAAAATGGCAGAAAATCCTAAAGGCTGAATATGAAGGCATAGGCTGCGATGGATTCGGCTTGAGCCAAGGATTCCAGAGATAGTGGAATTTTGTTTCTAGCCCAAAGGCATCATGAGATATGAGCCAAAAGTCATTTTTCCTAGTTATAGCGCCCCCTAGCAGCCAAGTTGTTCCAAGTTTTTTGGGGACCTTTGTGGTGGCGTCTGGCATAAGGCCACCAAGTTTCGTTAAGATAGCCTAAAGGGAGGCCGAGATGTGAGCACACATCCTCTTTCGCATCTGTGCAGCCAAATTTGATTGGCTGCCACGGCCAAACCCTTATGAAATTCGAAAATCCGTGTAAGATTCTTGTGCAGCGTCGTAGACAGTTGCTGTCTACCAAGTTTGGGAGAAATTGGTCAAAAACTGAGGGAGAAGAAGCATTTTAATTGATTTCCACATAATTCAAAATGGCGGAAAATCTGCCAGGCGCAATATGACGCGACAGGGCGCGTTGGATTCGGTGTGATCCAACCATTTCAGAGATTCTAAGGTTTTGACGATCAGACGTATGCTTCAAAAGTAACAGGCAGAAATGTACCTGCGACTTTGACCTGTTGGTGGCGCTAGAGAGTTTGAGGTGCTGAGTTGAAATTTGGTAACAAGACCCTTGAGGGAGCCAAGAATCAGTCTGCCAAATTTGAAAACCTCTAGTCATACGGTTCTATGGGGTGCCATCGAATTTCATTGATTTTAACAAAATTCAAAATGTCGGAAAATCCTCAAGTCAGAATATGACGTCATAGAGTCCAATGGATTCAGCTTGAGCCAAGGATTCCTGACATAGTGGAATTTTGTTTCTAGCCAAAACGCATCATGAGATATGAGCCAAAAGACATTTTTCCTAGTTATAGCGCCCCCTAGCAGCCAATTTGTTCCAAATTTTTTGCTGCCCTTTCGGGAGGGGTGGCGCATAATGCCACCAAGTTTTCTTAAGGTACGCCAAAGGGTGGCCGAGAAATGAGCACACTTCCTGTTTTGCATCTGCCAGCCAATTTTGATTGGCTGCCACGGCCAAACGCTTATGAAAGTCTGAAAACCGGGTACGTTTCGTATGCAACTTCGTCCCCAGTTGCCATCTACCAAGTTTGGGAGAAATTGTTCAAAAATTGAGGGAGGAGAAGCATTTTAATTGATTTGCACATAATTCAAAATGGCGGAAAATCTACTGGGTGGAATATGACGAGACAGGGTCCGTTGGATTCCTTTTGACCCAAGCATTCCAGAGATACTAAGATTTTGATGATGAGACGTATGGTTCAAAAGTAACAAGCAGAAATGTACCTGCAACTTTGACCTGTTGGTGGCGCTAGAGAGTTTGAGGTGCTGAGTTGAAATTTGGTGAGAAGATCCTTGAGGCAGCCTAGAATCAGTGTGCCAAGTTTAAAAGCCTCTAGTCAGACGGTTCTATGCGTTGCCATAGAATTTCATTGATTTTAACAAAATTCAAAATGGCGGAAAATCCTCAAGTCAGAATATGACGTCATATGGTGCAATGGATTCGTCTTGACCCAAGGATTCCTGACATAGTGGAATTTTGTTTCTAGCCAAAGCGCATCATGAGATATGAGCCAAAAGACATTTTTCCTAGTTATAGCGCCCCCTAGCAGCCAATTTGTTCCAAATGTTTTGCTGCCCTTTGGGGAGGGGTGTTGCATAAAGCCACCAAGTTTTGTTAAGATACGCCAAAGGTTGTCCGAGAAATGAGCACACTTCCTGTTTTGCATCTGCCAGCCAATTTTGATTGGCTGCCACGGCCAAACGCTTAGGAAATTCTGAAAACTGGGTATGTTTCTTGTGCACATTAGTCCCCAGTTGCCATCTACCAAGTTTGGGAGAAATTGGTCAAAAATTGAGGGAGGAGAAGCATTTTAATTGATTTTCACATAATTCAAAATGGCGGAAAATCTCCTGGGAGGAATATGACGAGACAGGGTGCGTTGGATTCCTTTTGACCCAAGCATTCCAGCACTACTAAGATTTTGATGATCAGACATATGGTTCAAAAGTAACGAGCAGAAATGTACCCGCGAATTTGACCTGTTGGTGGCGCTAGAGAGTTTGAGGTGCTGAGTTGAAATTTGGTGACAAGATCCTTGAGGCAGCCTAGAATCAGTGTGCCAAGTTTAAAAACCTCTAATCAGACGGTTCTATGCGTTGCCATAGAATTTCATTGATTTTAACAAAATTCAAAATGGCGGAAAATCCTCAATGCAGAAAGTGACGTCATAGGGTGCGATGGATTCGTTTTGAGCCACAGATTCCTGACATAGTGGAATTTTGTTTCTAGCCAAAACGCATCATGAGATATGAGCCAAAAGACATTTTTGCTAGTTATAGCGCCCCCTAGCAGCCAATTTGTTCCAAATTTGTTGGTCCCCTTTGGGGAGGGGCGTTGCATAACGCCACCAAGTTTCATTAAGATACGCCAAAGGGCGGCCGAGATATGAGCACACTTCCTGTTTTGCGTCTTCGCAGCCAAATTTGATTGGCTGCCACGGCCAAACGCTTAAGAAAGTCTAAAAACCGGGTATGTTTCCTGTGAAGCTTAGTCCAAAGTTGCGATTTACCAAGTTTGGGAGAAATTGTTCAAAAATTGAGGGAGGAGAAGCGTTTTAAGTGATTTTCACAAAATTCAAAATGGCGGGAAAACTATATGGGCGGAAAATGACGTCATGGGGTCCGTTGGATTCGTCTTGACCCAAGGACTCCAGGGATACCAAGTTTTTGAAAATCGGACCAACGGTTCAAAAGTTACAAGCAGAAATGTACCTGCAACTTTGACCTGTTGGTGGCGCTAAAGTGTTTGAGGTAGAGGCCTGAAATTCGCTGAGAGTAATGTTGACAGTGTCTAGAATCAGTGTGCAAAATTTCCCAACTTTTTACCAGACGGTTCTATGGGCTGCCATAGACTTGCAGAGGCGGAAGAACGTTGAATAATAATAATAATAATAATAATAATAATAATAATAATAATAATAATAAGAAACAGTAGAATCCCTATGGGTGCCTTCGCAGCTTCGCTGCTTGGCCCCCAAATATAGCTGCAAGCAGCAATGTGGGGGCCAAGCAGCATATGAGACGAGATGTCAGGCCAGTAGAAGGCATTTGCACCATGTAATGCCCTTGTGCAGCCTAGTGCAAAGTTGCTATGTACCAAGTTTGGGAGAAATTGGTCAAAAATTGAGGTAGGAGAAGCATTTTAATTGATTTTCACGAAATTCAAAATGGCGGAAAATCCTCAAGTCTTAATATGACGTCATAGGTTGTGATGGATTCGGCTTGACCCAAGGATTCCAGCGATAGTGGAATTTTGTTTCTACCCAAAACGCATCATGAGATATGAGCAAAACGACATTTTTCCTTGTTATAGCGCCCGCTTGCCGCCAATGTGTTCCAAATTTGTTGCGGCCCTTTTTGGAGAGGTCTTGCATAATGCCACCAAGTTTCATTTAGATACGCCAAAGGGCGGCCGAGATATGAGCACACTTCCTGGTTCGCATATGCTCAGCCAAATTTGATTGGCTGCCACGGCCAAACGTTTATGAAATTAAAAAATCCGTGTAACATACTTGTGCAGGCTCGTCCAGAGTTGCTATCTACCAAGTTTGGGAGAAATTGTTCAAAAACTGAGGGAGGAGAAGCATTTTAATTGATTTTCACATAATTCAAAATGCCGGAAAATCTACTGGGTAGAATATGACGAGACAGGGCGCCTTGGATTCCTTGTGACCCAAGCATTCTAGAGATACTAAGATTTTGATGATCAGATGTATGTTTCAAAAGTAACAAGCAGAAATGTACCTGCGACTTTGACCTGTTGGTGGCACTAGAGTTTTTGAGGTGCTGAGTTGAAATTTGGTGACAAGATCCTTGAGGCAGCCTAGAATCAGTGTGCCAAGTTTAAAAACCTCTAGTCAGACGGTTCTATGCGTTGCCATTGAATTTCATTGATTTTAACAAAATTCAAAATGGCGGAAAATCCTCAAGGCAGAATATGATGTCATAGGGTGCGATGAGTTCGTCTTGAGCCAAGGATTCCTGACATAGTGGACTTTTGTTTCTAGCCAAAAAGAGTCATGAGATATGAGCCTAAAGACATTTTTCCTAGTTATAGCGCCCCCTAGCAGCCAATTTGTTCCAAATTTTTTGCTGCCCTTTGGGGAGGGGTGCTGCATAAAGCCACCCAGTTTCGTTAAGATATGCCAAAGTGTGGCCGAGAAATGAGCACACTTCCTGTTTTGCATCTGCCATCCAAATTTGATTGGCTGCCACGGCCAAACGCTTAAGAAATTCTAAAAACCGGGTATGTTTCTTGTACAGCTTAGGGCCCAGTTGCCATCTACCAAGTTAGGGAGAAATTTTCCAAAAATTGAGGGAGGAGAAGCATTTTAATTGATTTTCACATAATTCAAAATGGCGGAAAATCTCCTGGGTGGAATATGACGAGACAGGGCCCGGTGGATTCGTGGTGACCCAAGTATTCCAGCGATACTAAGCTTTTGATGATCAGACGTATGGTTCAAAAGTAACAAGCAGAAATGTACTTGCAAATTTGACCTGTTGGTGGCGCTAGAGAGTTTGAGGCGCTGAGTTGAAATTTGGTGACAAGATCCTTGAGGCAGCCTAGAATCAGTGTGCCAAGTTTAAAAACCTCTAGTCAGACGGTTCTATGCGTTGCCATAGAATTTCACTGATTTTAACAAAATTCAAAATGGCGGAAAATCCTCAAGGCAGAATATCACGGCATAGGGTGCGATGGATTCGTCTTGAGCCAAGGATTCCTGCCATAGTGGAATTTTGTTTCTAGCCAAAACGAGTCATGAGATATGAGCCAAAAGACATTTTTCCTAGTTATAGCGCCCCCTAGCAGCCAATTTGTTCCAAATTTCTTGTGGCCCTTTCGGGAGGGGTGCTGCATAATGCCACCAAGTTTCGTTAAGATATGCCAAAGGGTGGCCGAGAAATGAGCACACTTCCTGTTTCGCATCTTCGCAGCCAAATTTGATTGGCTGCCACGGCCAAACGCTTATGAAATTCTAAAAACCGGGTATGTTTCTTATGCAGCTTAGTCCAAAGTTGCGATTTACCAAGTTTGGGACAAATTGTTCAAAAATTGAGGGAGGAGAAGCGTTTTAAGTGATTTTCACAAAATTCAAAATGGCGGGAAAACTATATGGGCGGAAAATGACGTCATGGGGTCCGTTGGATTCGTCTTGACCCAAGGACTCCAGGGATACCAAGTTTTTGAAAATCGGACCAACGGTTCAAAAGTTACAAGCAGAAATGTACCTGCAACTTTGACCTGTTGGTGGCGCTAAAGTGTTTGAGGTAGAGGCCTGAAATTTGCTGAGAGTAATGTTGACACTGTCTAGAATCAGTGTGCAAAATTTCCCAACTTTTTACCAGATGGTTCTATGGGCTGCCATAGACTTGCAGAGGCGGAAGAACGTTGAATAATAATAATAATACTAATAATAATAATAATAAATATAGCTGCAAGCAGCAATGAGGGGGCCAAGCACCCTATGAGCCTAGTCGTCAGGCTCGCAGAATGCATTTGGGCCAGACAGATGGTCACGAGCACCCATAAGAAGTTTCATGTCGATATACCATCGTTTGACTGAGATACAAGGTCATTTGCTGTTCGGTGGCTTCACCATCAAATTCGATTGAGTGTGATGGTTGAAATTACTTCAAGTGTACTAGGTGTGTGTGTGTCTGTGTGTGTGTGTGTGTGTGTGTGTGTGTGTGTGTGTGTGCGCGCGCGCGCGCGTGTGTGTGAGTGAGAGTGTGTGTGAGAGAGAGAGTGAGTGTGTGTGTGAGAGTGAGTGAGTGTGTGTGTGTGAGAGAGTGAGTGTGTGTGTGAGAGAGAGTGAGTGTGTGAGAGAAAGAGAATGAGTGTGTGTGTGTGAGAGAGAGAATGAGTGTGTGTGTGAGAGAGAGAGAGTGAGTGTGTGTGTGGGAGAGAGAGAGTGAGGGTGTGTGTGAGAGAGAGAGAGAGAGTGAGTGTGTGTGTGTGAGAGATAGTGTGTGTGTGTGTGTGTGTGTCAGAGAGTGAGTGTGTGTGAGAGAGAGTCTGTGTGAGTGAGAGAGAGTGAGTGCGTGTGTGTGAGTGAGAGAGAGTGAGTGTGTGTGTGTGTGTGTGAGAGAGAGTGTGTGTGTGTGTGTGTGTGTGTGTGTGTGTGTGTGTGTGTGTGTGTGTGTGTGTGAGTGAGTGCGTGTGTGTGAGAGAGAGAGTGAGTGTGTGTGTGAGAGAGTGAGTGTGTGTGTGAGAGTGTGTGTGAGAGAGAGAGTGTGTGTGAGAGAGAGAGAGAGAGAGTGTGTGTGAGAGAGAGAGAGAGAGAGAGAGAGAGAGTGTGTGTGAGAGAGTGAGTGTGTGTGAGAGAGAGAGTGTGTGTGTGTGAGAGAGAGTGAGTCTGTGTGACAGAGAGAGTGTGTGTGAGAGAGAGAGTGAATGTGTGAGAGAGAGTGAATGTGTGAGAGAGAGTGTGTGTGTGTGAGAGAGAGTGTGTGTGTGTGTGTGTGTGTGTGTGTGTGTGTGTGTGTGTGTGTGTGTGTGTGTGTGCTAATAGACTGCTGAGATATGAGCTCAATGACATGAGCCAAAACACATTTTTTATAGTTATAGCGCCACCTAATGGCCTATGTGGACCAAAGTTGGTATGGACCCTTGGTGAGGGGTCTGGCATAATCTCACCAAGTTTGGTTAAGAAATCTCAAAGGGCTGCCAAGATATGAGCTCACTTCCTGTTTGATGTCGTTGCATCTGAGTTTCATTGGCTGCTGCTGCCAAATTTTTTTAAAATTTCAAAAGTGTGAGGATATCTTTTGTGCCGATTGATCCAATGATGCTATCAACCAAGTCTGGGCAAATTTGGTCAAAAATTGAGGGAGGAGTAGCAATTTAATTGATTTTAACAAAATTCAAAATGGCGGAAAATCTACCAGGTGCAATATGATGACATAGGGTGCGTTGGATTCGGTTAGACGCATGGATTCCAGCGATACTAAGATTTTGACAATCAGCCTTACGGTTTAAAAGTAACAAGCAGAAATGTACTTCCAACTTTGACCTGTTGGTGGCGCTAGAGAGTTTGAGGTGGTAAGCTGAAATTTGCTGACAAGAAAATTGAGTCAGCCTAGAATCAGTGTGCCAAATTTCTCAACCTCTCACCAGACGGTTCCATGTGTTGCCATAGAATTTCATTGATTTTAACAAAATTCAAAAT
>NC_083578.1:50603371-50605871 GCF_027579695.1 Neoarius graeffei
TTCTACCCAAAACGCATCATGAGATATGAGCAAAAAGACATTTTTCCTTGTTAAAGCGCCCCCTTGCCGCCAATGTGTTCCAAATTTGTTGCGGCCCTTTTTGGAGAGGTCTTGCATAATGCCACCAAGTTTCATTTAGATACGCCAAAGGGCGGCCGAGATATGAGCACACTTCCTGGTTCGGATATGCTCAGCCAAATTTGATTGGCTGCCACGGCCAAACGTTTACGAAATTCAAAAATCCGTGTAAGATACGTGTGCAGGCTCCTCCAGAGTTGCTATCTACCAAGTTTGGGAGAAATTGTTCAAAAACTGAGGGAGGAGAAGCATTTTAATTGATTTTCACATAATTCAAAATCCCGGAAAATCTACTGGGTAGAATATGACGAGACAGGGCGCGTTGGATTCCTTGTGACCCAAGCATTCTAGAGATACTAAGACTTTGATGATCAGATGTATGTTTCAAAAGTAACAAGCAGAAATGTACCTGCGACTTTGACCTGTTGGTGGCGCTAGAGTTTTTGAGGTGCTGAGTTGAAATTTGGTGACAAGATCCTTGAGGCAGCCTAGAATCAGTGTGCCAAGTTTAAAAACCTCTAGTCAGACGGTTCTATGCGTTGCCATTGAATTTCATTGATTTTAACAAAATTCAAAATGGCGGAAAATCCTCAAGGCAGAATATGACGTCATAGGGTGCGATGAGTTGGTCTTGAGCCAAGGATTCCTGACATAGTGGAATTTTGTTTCTAGCCAAAACGAGTCATGAGATATGAGCCTAAAGACATTTTTCCTAGTTATAGCGCCCCCTAGCAGCCAATTTGTTCCAAATTTTTTGCTGTCCTTTGGGGAGGGGTGCTGCATAAAGCCACCCAGTTTCGTTAAGATATGCCAAAGGGTGGCCGAGAAATGAGCACACTTCCTGTTTTGCATATGCCAGCCAAATTTGATTGGCTGCCACGGCCAAACACTTAAGAAATTCTAAAAACCGGGTATGTTTGCTGTGCAGCTTAGGCCCCAGTTGCCATGTACCAAGTTTGGGCGAAATTTTCCAAAAATTGAGGGAGGAGAAGCATTTTAATTGATTTTCACATAATTCAAAATGGCGGAAAATCTCCTGGGTGGAATATGATGAGACAGGGCCCTGTGGATTCGTGGTGACCCAAGTATTCCAGCGATACTAAGATTTTGATGATCAGACGTATGGTTCAAAAGTAACAAGCAGAAATGTACTTGCAACTTTGACCTGTTGGTGGCGCTAGAGAGTTTGAGGTGCTGAGTTGAAATTTGGTGACAAGATCCTTGAGGCAGCCTAGAATCAGTGTGCCAAGTTTAAAAACCTCTAGTCAGACGGTTCTATGCGTTGCCATAGAATTTCACTGATTTTAACAAAATTAAAAATGGCGGAAAATCCTCAAGGCAGAATATGACGTCATAGGGTGCGATGGATTCGGCTTGAGGCAAGGATTCCTACCATAGTGGAATTTTGTTTCTAGCCAAAACGAGTCATGAGATATGAGCCAAAAGACATTTTTCCTAGTTATAGCGCCCCCTAGGAGCCAATTTGTTCCAAATTTTTTGGTGCCCTTTCGGGAGGGGTTCTGCATAAGGCCACCAAGTTTCGTTAAGATACGCCAAAGGGTGGCCGAGAAATGAGCACACTTCCTGTTTCGCGTCTTCGAAGCCAAATTTGATTGGCTGCCACGGGCAACCGCTTATGAAATTCTAAAAACCGGGTAGGTTTCTTATGCAGATTAGTCCAAAGTTGCGATTTACCAAGTTTGGGAGAAATTGTTCAAAAATTGAGGGAGGAGAAGCATTTTAAGTGATTTTCACAAAATTCAAAATGGCGGGAAAACTATATGGGCGGAAAATGACGTCATGGGGTCCGTTGGATTCGTCTTGACCCAAGGACTCCAGGGATACCAAGTTTTTGAAAATCGGACCAACGGTTCAAAAGTTACAAGCAGAAATGTACCTGCAACTTTGACCTGTTGGTGGCGCTAAAGTGTTTGAGGTAGAGGCCTGAAATTCGCTGAGAGTAATGTTGACACTGTCTAGAATCAGTGTGCAAAATTTCCCAACTTTTTACCAGACGGTTCTATGGGCTGCCATAGACTTGCAGAGGCGGAAGAACGTTGAATAATAATAATAAATATAGCTGCAAGCAGCAATGTGGGGGCCAAGCAGTATATGAGCCTAGTTGGAAGGCCAGCAGAATGCACTTGGGCCAGGTAATGCCCTTGTGCAGCTTAGTCCAAAGTAGCTCTCTACCAAGTTTGGGAGAAATTGGTGAAAAATTGAGGGAGGAGAAGCATTTTAATTGATTTTTACAAAATTCAAAATGGCAGAAAATCCTAAAGGCTGAATATGAAGGCATAGGCTGCGATGGATTCGGCTTGAGCCAAGGATTCCAGAGATAGTGGAATTTTGTTTCAAGCCCAAAGGCATCATGAGATATGAGACAAAAGTCATTTTTCCTAGTTATAGCGCCCCCTAGCAG
>NC_083578.1:50610871-50613371 GCF_027579695.1 Neoarius graeffei
TGGTGGAAAAACCTCAAGTCAGAATATGACGTCATAGGGTGCGATAGTTTCGACTTGACGCAAGGATTCCAGAGGCAGTGGAATTTTGTTTCTACCCAAAAGGCATCATGAGATATGAGCCAAAAGTCATTTTTCCTAGTTATAGCGCCCCCTAGCAGCCAATTTGTTCCAAATTTTTTGTGGCCCTTTTTGGATGGGTGGGGCATAATGCCACCAAGTTTCGTTAAGATACTCCAAAGGGCGGCCGAGATATGAGCACACTTCCTGTTTGGCATCTGCGCAGCCAAATTTGATTGGCTGCCACGGGCAAACGCTTGTGAAATTCAAATCACTGGGTATAACTTTTGTGCAGGTTGGTCCAATTATGCTATCTTCCAAGTTTGGGAGAAATTGGTAAAAAATTGAGGGAGTTGAAACATTTTAATTGATTTTCACAAAATTCAAAATGGCGGGAAAACTATATGGGCGGAAAATGACGTCATGGGGTGCGTTGGATTCGTCTTGGCCCAAGGATTCCAGGGATACCAAGTTTTTGAAAATCGGACCAACGGTTCAAAAGTTACAAGCAGAAATGTATCTGCGACTTTGACCTGCTGGTGGCGCTAGAGGGTTTGAGGTAGAGGCCTGAAATTTGCTGAGAGGAATGTTGAGAGTGTCTAGAATCAGTGTGCCAAATTTCACAACTTTTTACCAGACGGTTCTATGGGCTGCCATAGACTTGCAGAGGCGGAAGTGGACTGAATAATAATAATAAGAAACAATAGAATCACTATGGGTGCCTTCGCAGCTTCGCTGCTTGGCCCCCAAATATAGCTGCAAGCAGCAATGAGGGGGCCAAGCACCCTATGAGCCTAGTCGTCAGGCTCGCAGAATGCATTTGGGCCAGACAGATGGTCACAAGCACACACAAGAAGTTTCATGTCGATATACCATCGTTTGACTGAGATACAAGGTCATTTGTTGTTCGGCGGCTTCACCATCAAATTCGATTGACTGTGATGGCTGAAATTACTTCAAGTGTACTTGGTGTGTGTGTGTGTCTGTGTGTGTGTGTGTGTGTGTGTGTGTGTGCTAGAAGACTGCTGACATATGAGCTCAATGACATATGAGCCAAAATATATTTTGTATAGTTATAGCGCCCCCTAATGGCCAATGTGCACCAAATTTGGTATGAGAGCTTGCGGAGGGGTGGGGCATAATCCCACCAAGTTTGGTTAAGAAATGTCAAAGGGCTGCCGAGATATGAGCTCACATCCTGTTTGACGTCTTCGCAGCTGAGTTTCATTGGCTGCTGCGGCCAAAAAGTTTAAAAATTTCAAAAGACTGAGGATAACTTTTATGCAACTTGGTCCAATGATGCTATCAACCAAGTCTGGGCAAATATGGTCAGAAATTGAGGGAGGAGTAGCAATTTACATGATTTTAACAAAATTCAAAATGGCGGAAAATCTACCAGGTGCAATATGACGAGATAGGATACGTTGGATTCGGTTTGACCGATGGATTCCAGCAATACTAAGATTTTGACAATCAGCCGTACGGTTCAAAAGTAACAAGCAGAAATGTACTTCCAACTTTGACCTGTTGGTGGCGCTAGAGAGTTTGAGGTGGTGAGTTGAAATTTGCTGACAAGAACCTTGAGGCAGCCTAGAATCAGTGTGCCCAATTGGAAAACCTCTAGTCAGATGGTTCTATGGGTTGCCATAGAATTTCATTGATTTTAACAAAATTCAAAATGGCGGAAAATCCTCAAGGCAGAATATGATGTGATATGGTGCGATGGATTCGTCTTGACCCATGGATTCCAGAGATAGTTAAATTTTCTTTCTAGCCAAAACGCATCATGAGATATGAGCCAAAAGTCATTTTTCCTAGTTATAGCGCCCCCTAGCGTCCAATTTGGTCCAAATTTTTTGTGGGCCTTTGGGAAGGGGTTTCGCATAATGCCACCAAGTTTCGTCAAGATAGGCCAAAGGGTCACCGAGATATCAGTGCACTTCCTGTTTTGCGTCTGCGCAGCCAAATTTGATTGGCTGCCACGGCCAAACGCTTATGAAATTCAAATCACCGGGTATAACTTTTGTGCAGGTTGGTCCAATTATGCTATCTTCCAAGTTTGGGAGAAATTGGTAAAAAATTGTGGGAGTTGAAACATTTTAATTGATTTTCACAAAATTCAAAATGGCGGGAAAAGTATATGGGCGGAAAATGACGTCATGGGGTGCTTTGGATTCGGCTTGGCCCAAGGATTCCAGGGATACCAAGGTTTTGGAAATCAGACCAACGGTTCAAAAGTTACAAGCAGAAATGTACCTGCAACTTTGAGCTGTTGGTGGCGCTAGAGTGTTTGAGGTAGAGGCCTGAAATTTGCTGAGAGGAATGTTGAGACTGTCTAGAATCAGTGTGCCAAATTTCACAACTTTTTACCAGACGGTTCTATGGGCTGCCATAGACTTGCAGAGGCGGAAGTGGACTGAATAATAATAATAATAAGAAACAA
>NC_083578.1:50615871-50620871 GCF_027579695.1 Neoarius graeffei
CCATTTCAAGTGATTTTCACATAATTCAAAATGGGGGAAAATCTACTGGGTGGAATATGACGAGACAGGGCACGTTGGATTTGGTTTGGCCCACGCATTCCAGCGGTCGTAAGAGTCTGATGATCAGACGTATGGTTCAAAAGAAACAAGCAGAAATGTACCTGCGACTTTGACCTGTTGGTGGCGCTAGAGAGTTTGAGGTGCTGAGTTGAAATTTGGTGACATGATCCTTGAGGCAGCCTAGAATCAGTGTGCCAAGTTTAAAAACCTCTAGTCAGATGGTTCTATGCGTTGCCATCGACTTTCATTGATTTTAACAAAATTCAAAATGGCGGAAAATCCTCAAGTCAGAATATGACGTCATAGGGTGCGATGGATTCGTCTTGACCCATGGATTCCAGAGATCATGAAATTTTGTTTCTACCCAAAAGTCATCATGAGATATGAGCCAAAAGACATTTTTCCCAGTTATAGCGCCCCCTAGCAGCCAATTTGTTCCAAATTTTTTGCAGCCCTTTGGGGAGGCGTCCTGCATAATGCGACCAACTTTCGTTAAGATACGCCAAAGGGTGGCTGAGAAATGAGCACACTTCCTGTTTTGCATCTGCCATCCAAATTTGATTGGCTGCCACGGCCAAACGCTTAGGAAATTCTAAAAAGCGGGTAAGTATTTTATGCAGCTTAGTCCCAAGGTGCCATCTACCAAGTTTGGGAGAAATTGGTCAAAAATTGAGGGAGGAGAAGCATTTTAATTGATTTTCACATAATTCAAAATGGCGGAAAATCTACTGGGTGGAACATGATGAAACAGGGTGCGTTGGATTCCTTTTCACCCAAGCATTCCAGCCACACTAAGAATTTGATGATCAGACGTATGGTTCAAAAGTAACAAGCAGAAATGTACCTGCAATTTTGACCTGTTGGTGGCGCTAGAGAGTTTGTGGTGCTGAGTTGAAATTTGGTGACAAGATCCTTGAGGCAGCCTAGAATCAGTGTGCCAAGTTTAAAAACCTCTAGTCAGACGGTTCTATGCATTGCCATAGAATTTCATTGATTTTAACAAAATTCAAAATGGTGGAAAATCCTCAAGGCAGAATATGACGTCATAGGGTGCGATGAGTTCGTCTTGAGCCAAGGATTCCTGACATAGTGGAATTTTGTTTCTAGCCAAAACGCATCATGAGATATGAGCCTAAAGACATTTTTCCTAGTTATAGCGCCCCCTAGCAGCCAATTTGGTCCAAATTTTTTGCTGCCCTTTGGGGAGGGGTGCTGCATAAAGCCACCCAGTTTCGTTAAGATACGCCAAAGGGTGGCCGAGAAATGAGCAAACTTCCTGTTTTGCATATGCCAGCCAAATTTGATTGGCTGCCACGGCCAAACGCTTAAGAAATTCTAAAAACCGGGCATATTTCTTGTGCAGCTTAGGCCCCAGTTGCCATGTACCACGTTTGGGAGAAATTTTCCAAAAATTGAGGGAGGAGAAGCATTTTAATTGATTTTCACATAATTCAAAATGGCGGAAAATCTACTGGGTGGAATATGAGGAGACAGGGCCCATTGGATTCCTTTTGACCCAAGCATTCCAGCCACACTAAGAATTTGATGATCAGACGTATGGTTCAAAAGTAACAAGCAGAAATGTACCTGCAATTTTGACCTGTTGGTGGCGCTAGAGAGTTTGAGGTGCTGAGTTGAAATTTGGTGACAAGATCCTTGAGGCAGCCTAGAATCAGTGTGCCAAGTTTAAAAACCTCTAGTCAGACGGTTCTATGCATTGCCATAGAATTTCATTGATTTTAACAAAATTCAAAATGGTGGAAAATCCTCAAGGCAGAATATGACGTCATAGGGTGCGGTGGATTCGGCTTGAGCCAAGGATTCCTGACATAGTGGAATTTTGTTTCTAGGCAAAACGCATCATGAGATATGAGCCAAAAGACATTTTTCCTAGTTATAGCGCCCCCTAGCAGCCAATTTGTTCCAAATTTTTTAGGGCCCTTTCGGGAGGGGTGCTGCATAAAGGCACCAAGTTTCGTTAAGATACGCCAAAGGGTGGCCGAGAAATGAGCACACTTCCTGTTTCGCATCTTTGCAGCCAAGTTTGATTGGCTGCCACGGCCAAACGCTTGTGAAATTCAAATCACCGGGTATAACTTTTGTGCAGGTTGGTCCAATTATGCTATCTTCCAAGTTTGGGAGAAATTGGTAAAAAATTGAGGGAGTTGAAACATTTTAATTGATTTTCACAAAATTCAAAATGGCGGGAAAAATATATGGGCGGGAAATGACCTCATGGGGTGCGTTGGATTCGTCTTGGCCCAAGGATTCCAGGGATACCAAGTTTTTGAAAATCAGACCAACGGTTCAAAAGTTACAAGCAGAAATGTACCTGGGACTTTGACCTGTTGGTGGCGCTAACGGGTTTGAGGTAGAGGCCTGAAATTTGGTGAGAGGAATGTGGAGAGTGTCTAGAATCAGTGTGCCAAATTTCACAACTTTTTACCAGACGGTTCTATGGGCTGCCATAGACTTGCAGAGGCGGAAGTGGACTGAATAATAATAATAAATATAGCTGCAAGCAGCAATGAGGGGGCCAAGCAGGCTATGAGCCTAGTCGTCAGGCTCGCAGAATGCATTTGGGCCAGACAGATGGTCACGAGCACACACAAGAAGTTTCATGTCGATATACCATCGTTTGACTGAGATACAAGGTCATTTGTTGTTCGGCGGCTTCATCATCAAATTCGATTGACTGTGATGGCTGAAATTACTTCAAGTGTACTTGGTGTGTATGTGTGTGTGTGTGTGTGTGTGTGTGTGTGTGTGTGTGTGCTAGAAGACTGCTGACATATGAGCTCAATGACATATGAGCCAAAATATATTTTGTATAGTTATAGCGCCCCCTAATGGCCAATGTGCACCAAATTTGGTAGGAGAGCTTGCGGAGGGGTGGGGCATAATCCCACCAAGGTTGGTTAAGAAATGTCAAAGGGCTGCCGAGATATGAGCTCACATCCTGTTTGACATCTTCGCAGCTGAGTTTCATTGGCTGCTGCGGCCAAACAGTTTAAAAATTTCAAAAGACTGAGGATAAATTTTGTGCGGCTTGGTGCAATGATGCTATCAACCAAGTCTGGGCAAATTTGGTCAAAAATTGAGGGAGGAGTAGCAATTTACATGATTTTAACAAATTTCAAAATGGCGGAAAATCTACCAGGTGCAATATGACGAGATAGGATAGGTTGGATTCGGTTTGACCGATGGATTCCAGCAATACTAAGATTTTGACAATCAGCCGTACGGTTCAAAAGTAACAAGCAGAAATGTACTTCCAACTTTGTCCTGTTGGTGGCGCTAGAGAGTTTGAGGCGGTGAGTTGAAATTTGCTGACAAGAACCTTGAGCGAGCCTAGAATCAGTGTGCCAAATTTCTCAACCTCTCGTCTGACGGTTCTATGGGTTGCCATAGAATTTCATTGATTTTAACAAAATTCAAAATGGCGGAAAATCCTCAAGGCTGAATATGACGTGATAGGGTGCGATGGATTCGGCTTGAACCAAGGATTCCAGAGATCGTGGAATTTTGTTTTTAGCCCAAACGCATCATGAGATATGAGCCAAAATTCATTTTTGCTAGTTATAGAGCCCCCTAGCGGCCAAGTTGGTCCACGTTTTTTGGGGACCTTTCTGGTGGTGTCTGTCATAATGCCACCAAGTTTCGTTAAGATCTGCCAAAGGGCGGCCGAGATGTGAGCACACATCCTCTTTCGCGTCTGTGCAGCCAAATTTGATTGGCTGCCACAGCCAGACGCTTATGAAATTCGAAAATCCGTGTAAGATTCTTGTGCAGTTTCCTCCACCGTTGCTATGGACCAAATTTGGGAGAAAATGGTCAAAAACTGAGGGAGGAGTAGCATTTTAATTGATTTTCACATAATTCAAAATGGCGGAAAATCTACCAGGTGCAATATGACGAAACAGGGCGCGTTGGATTCATTTTGACCCAAGCATTCCAGAGATACTAAGCTTTTGACGATCAGACGTATGGTTCAAAAGTAACAACCAGAAATGTACCTGCGAATTTGACCTGTTGGTGGCGCTAGAGAGTTTGAGGTGGTGAGTTGAAATTTGGTCACAAGACCCTTGAGGGTGCCTAGAATCAGTCTGCCAAATTTGAAAACCTCTAGTCATACGGTTCTATGGGTTGCCATCGAATTTCTTTGATTTTAACAAAATTCAAAATGGCGGAAAATCCTCAAGTCAGAATATGACGGCATAGGGTGCGATGCATTCGTCTTGACCCATGGATTCCAGAGATAGTGGAATTTTGTTTCTACCCAAAACGCATCATGAGATATGAGCCAAAAGACATTTTTCCTAGTTATAGCGCCCCCTAGCAGCCAATTTGTTCCAAATTTTTTGTTGCCCTTTGGGGAGGGGTGCTGCATAAAGCCACCAAGTTTCGTTAAGATAGGCCAAAGGGTGGCCGAGAAATGAGCACACTTCCTGTTTTGCATCTGCAAGCCAAATTTGATTGGCTGCCACAGCCAAACGCTTAGGAAATTCTAATTACCGGGTAAGATTCTTGTGCAGATTAGTCCCCAGTTGCCATCTACCAAGCTTGGGAGAAATTGTTCAAAAATTGAGGGAGGAGAAGCATTTTAATTGATTTTCACATAATTCAAAATGGCGGAAAATCTACTGGGTGGAATATGACGAGACAGGGCGCGTTGGAGTCGCTGTGACACAAGCATTCCAGCGATACTAAGATTTTGATGATCAGACGTATGGTTCAAAAGTAACAAGCAGAAATGTACCTGCAACTTTGACCTGTTGGTGGCGCTAGAGAGTTTGAGATGGTGAGTTGAAATTTGGTGACAAGATCCTTGAGGCAGCCTAGAATCAGTTTGCCAAGTTTAAAAACCTCTAGTCAGATGGTTCTATGCGTTGCCATAGAATTTCATTGATTTTAACAAAATTCAAAATGGCGGAAAATCC
>NC_083578.1:50625871-50628371 GCF_027579695.1 Neoarius graeffei
ACCAGGTGCAATATGACGAAACAGGGCGCGTTGGATTCATTTTGACCCAAGCATTCCAGAGATACTAAGCTTTTGACGATCAGACGTATGGTTCAAAAGTAACAACCAGAAATGTACCTGCGAATTTGACCTGTTGGTGGCGCTAGAGAGTTTGAGGTGGTGAGTTGAAATTTGGTCACAAGACCCTTGAGGGTGCCTAGAATCAGTCTGCCAAATTTGAAAACCTCTAGTCATACGGTTCTATGGGTTGCCATCGAATTTCTTTGATTTTAACAAAATTCAAAATGGCGGAAAATCCTCAAGTCAGAATATGACGGCATAGGGTGCGATGCATTCGTCTTGACCCATGGATTCCAGAGATAGTGGAATTTTGTTTCTACCCAAAACGCATCATGAGATATGAGCCAAAAGACATTTTTCCTAGTTATAGCGCCCCCTAGCAGCCAATTTGTTCCAAATTTTTTGTTGCCCTTTGGGGAGGGGTGCTGCATAAAGCCACCAAGTTTCGTTAAGATAGGCCAAAGGGTGGCCGAGAAATGAGCACACTTCCTGTTTTGCATCTGCAAGCCAAATTTGATTGGCTGCCACAGCCAAACGCTTAGGAAATTCTAATTACCGGGTAAGATTCTTGTGCAGATTAGTCCCCAGTTGCCATCTACCAAGCTTGGGAGAAATTGTTCAAAAATTGAGGGAGGAGAAGCATTTTAATTGATTTTCACATAATTCAAAATGGCGGAAAATCTACTGGGTGGAATATGACGAGACAGGGCGCGTTGGAGTCGCTGTGACACAAGCATTCCAGCGATACTAAGATTTTGATGATCAGACGTATGGTTCAAAAGTAACAAGCAGAAATGTACCTGCAACTTTGACCTGTTGGTGGCGCTAGAGAGTTTGAGGTGGTGAGTTGAAATTTGGTGACAAGATCCGTGAGGCAGCCTAGAATCAGTTTGCCAAGTTTAAAAACCTCTAGTCAGATGGTTCTATGCGTTGCCATAGAATTTCATTGATTTTAACAAAATTCAAAATGGCGGAAAATCCTCAAGGCAGAATATGACGTCATAGGGTGCGATGGATTCGTCTTGACCCATGGATTCCAGAGATAGTTGAATTTTCTTTCTAGCCAAAACGCATCATGAGATATGAGCCAAAAGGCATTTTTCCTAGTTATAGCGCCCCCTAGCGTCCAATTTGGTCCAAATTTGTTGTGGCCCTTTGGGAAGGGGTTTTGCATAATGCCACCAAGTTTCGTCAAGATTGGCCAAAGGGCCACCGAGATATGAGTGCACTTCCTGTTTTGCGTCTGCGCAGCCAAATTTGATTGGCTGCCACGGCCAAACGCTTGTGAAATTCAAATCAGCGGGTATAACTTTTGTGCAGGTTAGTCCAATTATGCTATCTTCCAAGTTTGGGAGAAATTGGTAAAAAATTGAGGGAGTTGAAACATTTTAATTGATTTTCACAAAATTCAAAATGGCGGGAAAAGTATATGGCGGAAAATGACGTCATGGGGTGCCTTGGATTCGTCTTGGCCCAAGGATTCCAGGGATACCAAGTTTTTGAAAATCAGACCAACGGTTCAAAAGTTACAAGCAGAAATGTACCTGCGACTTTGAGCTGTTGGTGGCGCTACAGGGTTTGAGGTAGAGGCCTGAAATTTGCTGAGAGGAATGTTGAGAGTGTCTAGAATCAGTGTGCCAAATTTCACAACTTTTTACCAGACGGTTCTATGGGCTGCCATAGACTTGCAGAGGCGGAAGTGGACTGAATAATAATAATAATAATAATAATAATAATAATAATAATAATAATAAGAAACAATAGAATCACTATGGGTGCCTTCGCAGCTTCGCTGCTTGGCCCCCAATAATAATAAGTAACAATAGAATCACTATGGGTGCCTTCGCAGCTTCGCTGCTTGGCCCCCAATAATAAATATAGCTGTAAGCAGCAATGAGGGGGCCAAGCATCCTATGAGCCTAGTCGTCAGGCTCGCACAATGCATTTGGGCCAGACAGATGGTCACGAGCACCCACAAGAAGTTTCATGTAAATACCATCGTTTGACTGAAATACAAGGTCATTTGCTGTTCGGCGGCTTCACCATCAAATTCGATTGACTGTGATGGCTGAAATTACTTCAAGTGTACTAGGTGTGTGTGTGTGTGTGTGTGTGTGTGTGAGTGAGAGAGAGTGCGTGCGTGTGAGAGAGAGTGTGTGTGAGAGAGAGAGAGAGAGAGAGAGAGAGAGAGAGTGTGTGTGTGTGTGTGTGTGTGTGAGAGAGAGAGAGTGTGTGTGTGTGTGGGAGAGACAGAGTGAGTTTGTGTTTGAGAGAGAGAGAGAGAGTGTGTGTGAGAGAGTGAGTGTGTGTGAGTGTGAGAGAGAGAGAGTGTGTGTGTGGGAGAGACAGAGTGAGTGTGTGAGAGAGAGAGGGAGAGAGAGAGTGTGTGTGTGTGTGTGTGTAAGAGAGTGAGTGTGTGTGTGTTTGTGTGAGAGAGTGT
>NC_083578.1:50635871-50638371 GCF_027579695.1 Neoarius graeffei
TCGTTTGACTGAGATACAAGGTCATTTGTTGTTCGGCGGCTTCATCATCAAATTCGATTGACTGTGATGGCTGAAATTACTTCAAGTGTACTTGGTGTGTATGTGTGTGTGTGTGTGTGTGTGTGTGCTAGAAGACTGCTGACATATGAGCTCAATGACATATGAGCCAAAATATATTTTGTATAGTTATAGCGCCCCCTAATGGCCAATGTGCACCAAATTTGGTAGGAGAGCTTGCGGAGGGGTGGGGCATAATCCCACCAAGGTTGGTTAAGAAATGTCAAAGGGCTGCCGAGATATGAGCTCACATCCTGTTTGACATCTTCGCAGCTGAGTTTCATTGGCTGCTGCGGCCAAACAGTTTAAAAATTTCAAAAGACTGAGGATAAATTTTGTGCGGCTTGGTGCAATGATGCTATCAACCAAGTCTGGGCAAATTTGGTCAAAAATTGAGGGAGGAGTAGCAATTTACATGATTTTAACAAATTTCAAAATGGCGGAAAATCTACCAGGTGCAATATGACGAGATAGGATAGGTTGGATTCGGTTTGACCGATGGATTCCAGCAATACTAAGATTTTGACAATCAGCCGTACGGTTCAAAAGTAACAAGCAGAAATGTACTTCCAACTTTGTCCTGTTGGTGGCGCTAGAGAGTTTGAGGCGGTGAGTTGAAATTTGCTGACAAGAACCTTGAGCGAGCCTAGAAACAGTGTGCCAAATTTCTCAACCTCTCGTCTGACGGTTCTATGGGTTGCCATAGAATTTCATTGATTTTAACAAAATTCAAAATGGCGGAAAATCCTCAAGGCTGAATATGACGTGATAGGGTGCGATGGATTCGGCTTGAACCAAGGATTCCAGAGATCGTGGAATTTTGTTTTTAGCCCAAACGCATCATGAGATATGAGCCAAAATTCATTTTTGCTAGTTATAGCGCCCCCTAGCGGCCAAGTTGGTCCACGTTTTTTGGGGACCTTTCTGGTGGTGTCTGTCATAATGCCACCAAGTTTCGTTAAGATCTGCCAAAGGGCGGCCGAGATGTGAGCACACATCCTCTTTCGCGTCTGTGCAGCCAAATTTGATTGGCTGCCACAGCCAAACGCTTATGAAATTCGAAAATCCGTGTAAGATTCCTGTGCAGTTTCCTCCACCGTTGCTATGGACCAAATTTGGGAGAAAATGGTCAAAAACTGAGGGAGGAGTAGCATTTTAATTGATTTTCACATAATTCAAAATGGCGGAAAATCTACCAGGTGCAATATGACGAAACAGGGTGCGTTGGATTCATTTTGACCCAAGCATTCCAGAGATACTAAGCTTTTGACGATCAGACGTATGGTTCAAAAGTAACAACCAGAAATGTACCTGCGAATTTGACCTGTTGGTGGCGCTAGAGAGTTTGAGGTGGTGAGTTGAAATTTGGTCACAAGACCCTTGAGGGTGCCTAGAATCAGTCTGCCAAATTTGAAAACCTCTAGTCATACGGTTCTATGGGTTGCCATCGAATTTCTTTGATTTTAACAAAATTCAAAATGGCGGAAAATCCTCAAGTCAGAATATGACGGCATAGGGTGCGATGCATTCGTCTTGACCCATGGATTCCAGAGATAGTGGAATTTTGTTTCTACCCAAAACGCATCATGAGATATGAGCCAAAAGACATTTTTCCTAGTTATAGCGCCCCCTAGCAGCCAATTTGTTCCAAATTTTTTGTTGCCCTTTGGGGAGGGGTGCTGCATAAAGCCACCAAGTTTCGTTAAGATAGGCCAAAGGGTGGCCGAGAAATGAGCACACTTCCTGTTTTGCATCTGCAAGCCAAATTTGATTGGCTGCCACAGCCAAACGCTTAGGAAATTCTAATTACCGGGTAAGATTCTTGTGCAGATTAGTCCCCAGTTGCCATCTACCAAGCTTGGGAGAAATTGTTCAAAAATTGAGGGAGGAGAAGCATTTTAATTGATTTTCACATAATTCAAAATGGCGGAAAATCTACTGGGTGGAATATGACGAGACAGGGCGCGTTGGAGTCGCTGTGACACAAGCATTCCAGCGATACTAAGATTTTGATGATCAGACGTATGGTTCAAAAGTAACAAGCAGAAATGTACCTGCAACTTTGACCTGTTGGTGGCGCTAGAGAGTTTGAGGTGGTGAGTTGAAATTTGGTGACAAGATCCTTGAGGCAGCCTAGAATCAGTTTGCCAAGTTTAAAAACCTCTAGTCAGATGGTTCTATGCGTTGCCATAGAATTTCATTGATTTTAACAAAATTCAAAATGGCGGAAAATTCTCAAGGCAGAATATGACGTCATAGGGTGCGATGGATTCGTCTTGACCCATGGATTCCAGAGATAGTTGAATTTTCTTTCTAGCCAAAACGCATCATGAGATATGAGCCAAAAGGCATTTTTCCTAGTTATAGCGCCCCCTAGCGTCCAATTTGGTCCAAATTTGTTGTGGCCCTTTGGGAAGGGGTTTTGCATAATGCCACCAAGTTT
>NC_083578.1:50645871-50648371 GCF_027579695.1 Neoarius graeffei
TTTTTCTTAGTTATAGCGCCCCCTAGCGGCCAATTTGTTCCAAATTTTTGGGGGCCCTTTGTGAAGGGGTGGTGCATAGTGCCACCAAGTTTCGTCAAGATCGACCAAAGGGCCGCTGAGATATCAGCGCACTTCCTGTTTTGCATCGGCGCAGGCAAATTTGATTGGCTCCCATGGCCAAACGGTTATGAAATTCAAAATACTGGGTATAACTTTTGTGCAGGTTGGTCCAATTTTGCTGTCTTCCAAGTTTGGGAGAAATTGGTCAAAAATTGAGGGAGGAGTAGCATTTTAATTGATTTTCACAAAATTCAAAATGGCGGGAAAACTATATGGGCGGAAAATGACGTCATGGGGTGCTTTGGATTCGTCTTGGCCCAAGGATTCCAGGGATACCAAGTTTTTGAAAATCGGACCAACGGGTCAAAAGTTACAAGCAGAAATGTACCTGCGACTTTGACCTGTTGGTGGCGCTAGACGGTTTGAGGTAGAGGCCTGAAATTTGCTGAGAGGAATGTTGAGACTGTCTAGAATCAGTGTGCCAAATTTCACAACTTTTTACCAGACGGTTCTATGGGCTGCCATAGACTTGCAGAGGCGGAAGTGGACTGAATAATAATAATAATAATAAATATAGCTGCAAGCAGCAATGAGGGGGCCAAGCAGGCTATGAGCCTAGTCGTCAGGCTCGCAGAATGCATTTGGGCCAGACAGATGGTCACGAGCACACACAAGAAGTTTCATGTCGATATACCATCGTTTGACTGAGATACAAGGTCATTTGTTGTTCGGCGGCTTCATCATCAAATTCGATTGACTGTGATGGCTGAAATTACTTCAAGTGTACTTGGTGTGTATGTGTGTGTGTGTGTGTGTGTGTGTGTGTGTGTGTGTGCTAGAAGACTGCTGACATATGAGCTCAATGACATATGAGCCAAAATATATTTTGTATAGTTATAGCGCCCCCTAATGGCCAATGTGCACCAAATTTGGTAGGAGAGCTTGCGGAGGGGTGGGGCATAATCCCACCAAGGTTGGTTAAGAAATGTCAAAGGGCTGCCGAGATATGAGCTCACATCCTGTTTGACATCTTCGCAGCTGAGTTTCATTGGCTGCTGCGGCCAAACAGTTTAAAAATTTCAAAAGACTGAGGATAAATTTTGTGCGGCTTGGTGCAATGATGCTATCAACCAAGTCTGGGCAAATTTGGTCAAAAATTGAGGGAGGAGTAGCAATTTACATGATTTTAACAAATTTCAAAATGGCGGAAAATCTACCAGGTGCAATATGACGAGATAGGATAGGTTGGATTCGGTTTGACCGATGGATTCCAGCAATACTAAGATTTTGACAATCAGCCGTACGGTTCAAAAGTAACAAGCAGAAATGTACTTCCAACTTTGTCCTGTTGGTGGCGCTAGAGAGTTTGAGGCGGTGAGTTGAAATTTGCTGACAAGAACCTTGAGCGAGCCTAGAATCAGTGTGCCAAATTTCTCAACCTCTCGTCTGACGGTTCTATGGGTTGCCATAGAATTTCATTGATTTTAACAAAATTCAAAATGGCGGAAAATCCTCAAGGCTGAATATGACGTGATAGGGTGCGATGGATTCGGCTTGAACCAAGGATTCCAGAGATCGTGGAATTTTGTTTTTAGCCCAAACGCATCATGAGATATGAGCCAAAATTCATTTTTGCTAGTTATAGCGCCCCCTAGCGGCCAAGTTGGTCCACGTTTTTTGGGGACCTTTCTGGTGGTGTCTGTCATAATGCCACCAAGTTTCGTTAAGATCTGCCAAAGGGCGGCCGAGATGTGAGCACACATCCTCTTTCGCGTCTGTGCAGCCAAATTTGATTGGCTGCCACAGCCAAACGCTTATGAAATTCGAAAATCCGTGTAAGATTCTTGTGCAGTTTCCTCCCCCGTTGCTATGGACCAAATTTGGGAGAAAATGGTCAAAAACTGAGGGAGGAGTAGCATTTTAATTGATTTTCACATAATTCAAAATGGCGGAAAATCTACCAGGTGCAATATGACGAAACAGGGCGCGTTGGATTCATTTTGACCCAAGCATTCCAGAGATACTAAGCTTTTGACGATCAGACGCATGGTTCAAAAGTAACAACCAGAAATGTACCTGCGAATTTGACCTGTTGGTGGCGCTAGAGAGTTTGAGGTGGTGAGTTGAAATTTGGTCACAAGACCCTTGAGGGTGCCTAGAATCAGTCTGCCAAATTTGAAAACCTCTAGTCATACGGTTCTATGGGTTGCCATCGAATTTCTTTGATTTTAACAAAATTCAAAATGGCGGAAAATCCTCAAGTCAGAATATGACGGCATAGGGTGCGATGCATTCGTCTTGACCCATGGATTCCAGAGATAGTGGAATTTTGTTTCTACCCAAAACGCATCATGAGATATGAGCCAAAAGACATTTTTCCTAGTTATAGCGCCCCCTAGCAGCCAATTTGTTCCAAATTTTTTGTTGCCCTTTGGGGAGG
>NC_083578.1:50655871-50660871 GCF_027579695.1 Neoarius graeffei
AATCAGTGTGCCAAGTTTAAAAACCTCGAGTCAGATGGTTCTATGCGTTGCCATCGACTTTCATTGATTTTAACAAAATTCAAAATGGCGGAAAATCCTCAAGTCAGAATATGACGTCATAGGGTGCGATGGATTCGTCTTGACCCATGGATTCCAGAGATCATGAAATTTTGTTACTACCCAAAAGGCATCATGAGATATGAGCCAAAAGACATTTTTCCCAGTTATAGCGCCCCCTAGCTGCCAATTTGTTCCAAATTTTTTGCAGCCCTTTGGGGAGGCGTGCTGCATAATGCCACCAACTTTCGTTAAGATATGCCAAAGGGTGGCCGAGAAATGAGCACACTTCCTGTTTTGCATCTGCCATCCAAATTTGATTGGCTGCCACGGCCAAACGCTTAGGAAATTCTAAAAACCGGGTAAGTATTTTATGCAGCTTAGTCCCCAGGTGCCATCTACCAAGTTTGGGAGAAATTGTTCCAGAATTGAGGGAGGAGAAGCATTTTAATTGATTTTCACATAATTCAAAATGGCGGAAAATCTCCTGGGTGGAATATGACGAGACAGGGCGCGTTGGATTCCTTTTGAGCCAAGCATCCCAGCGATACTAAGAATTTGATGATCAGACGTATTGTTCAAAAGTAACAAGCAGAAATGTACCTGTGATTTTGACCTGTTGGTGGCGCTAGAGAGTTTGAGGTGTTGAGTTGAAATTTGGTGACATGATCCTTGAGGCAGCCTAGAATCAGTGTGCCAAGTTTAAAAACTTCTAGTCAGACGGTTCTATGCGTTGCCATAGAATTTCATTGATTTTAACAAAATTCAAAATGGCGGAAAATCCTCAAGGCAGAATATGACGTCATAGGGTGCGATGGATTCGTCTTGACGCATGGATTCCAGAGATAATGGAATTTTGTTTCTACCCAAAACGCATCATGAGATATGAGCCAAAAGACATTTTTCCCAGTTATAGCGCCCCCTAGCAGCCAATTTGTTCCAAATTTTTTGCGGCCCTTTGGGGACGCGTGCTGCATAATGCCACCAAGTTTCGTTAAGATACGCCAAAGGGTGGCCGAGAAATGAGCACACTTCCTGTTTTGCATCTGCCTTCCAATTTTGATTGGCTGCCACGGCCAAACGCTTAGGAAATTGTAAAAACCGGGTAAGTTTTGTATGCAGCTTAGTCCCCAGTTGCCATCTACCAAGTTTGGGAGAAATTCTTCAAAAATTGAGGGAGGAGAAGCATTTTAATTGATTTTCACATAATTCAAAATGGCGGAAAATCTCCTGGGTGGAATATGACGAGACAGGGCGCGTTGGATTCCTTTTGAGCCAAGCATCCCAGCGATACTAAGAATTTGATGATCAGACGTATTGTTCAAAAGTAACAAGCAGAAATGTACCTGTGATTTTGACCTGTTGGTGGCGCTAGAGAGTTTGAGGTGTTGAGTTGAAATTTGGTGACATGATCCTTGAGGCAGCCTAGAATCAGTGTGCCAAGTTTAAAAACCTCTAGTCAGATGGTTCTATGCGTTGCCATAGAATTTCATTGATTTTAACAAAATTCAAAATGGCGGAAAATCCTCAAGGCAGAATATGACGTCATAGGTTGCGATGGATTCGTCTACAGCCAAGAATTCCTGACATAGTGGAATTTTGTTTCTAGGCCAAACGCATCATGAGATATGAGCCAAAAGACATTTTTCCTAGTTATAGCGCCCCCTAGCGGCCAATTTGTTCCAACTTTTTTGTGGCCCTTTGAGAAGGGGTACCGCATAATCCCACCAAGTTTCGTCAAGATCGGCCAAAGGGCCGCCGAGAAATGAGCACACTTCCTGTTTCGCGTCTTCGCAGCCAAATTTGATTGGCTGCCACGGCCAAACGCTTGTGAAATTCAAATCACCGGGTATAACTTTTGTGCAGGTTGGTCCAATTATGCTATCTTCCAAGTTTGGGAGAAATTGGTAAAAAATTGAGGGAGTTGAAACATTTTAATTGATTTTCACAAAATTCAAAATGGCGGAAAAACTATATGGGCGGAAAATGACGTCATGGGGTGCGTTGGATTCGTCTTGGCCCAAGGATTCCAGGGATACCAAGTTTTTGAAAATCGGACCAACGGTTCAAAAGTTACAAGCAGAAATGTACCTGCAACTTTGACCTGTTGGTGGCGCTAACGGGTTTGAGGTAGAGGCCTGAAATTTGCTGAGAGGAATGTTGAGAGTGTCTAGAATCAGTGTGCCAAATTTCACAACTTTTTACCAGACGGTTCTATGGGCTGCCATAGACTTGCAGAGGCGGAAGTGGACTGAATAATAATAATAATAATAATAATAATAATAATAAGAAACAATAGAATCACTATGGGTGCCTTCGCAGCTTCGCTGCTTGGCCCCCAATAATAAGAAACAATAGAATCACTATGGGTGCCTTCGCAGCTTTGCTGCTTGGCCCCCAATAATAATAATAATAATAAGAAACAGTAGAATCCCTATGGGTGCCTTCGCAGCTTCGCTGCTTGGCCCCCAAATATAGCTGCAAGCAGCAATGTGGGGGCCAAGCAGCATATGAGCCTAGTCGGAAGGCCAGCAGAATGCACTTGGGCCAGGTAATGCCCTTGTGCAGCTTAGTCCAAAGTTGCTATCTACCAAGTTTGGGAGAAATTGGTGAAAAATTGAGGGAGGAGAAGCATTTTAATTGATTTTTACAAAATTCAAAATGGCGGAAAATCGTAAAGGCTAAATATGACGTCATAGGCTGCGATGGATTCGGCTTGAGCCAAGGATTCCAGAGATAGTGGAATTTTGTTTCTAGCCCAAACAGATCATGAGATATGAGCCAAAAGTAATTTTTCCTAGTTATAGCGCCCCCTAGCTGCCAAGTTGTTCCAAGTTTTTTGGGGACCTTTCTGGTGGCGTCTGGCAAAAGGCCACCAAGTTTCATTAAGATCTGCCAAAGGGCGGCCGAGATGTGAGCACACATCCTCTTTTGCGTCTGAGGAGCCAAATTTGATTGGCTGCCACGGCCAAACGCTTATGAAATTCATAAATCCGTGTAAGATTCTTCTGCAGCTTCGTCCACAGTTACTATCTACCAAGCTTGGGAGAAATTGGTTAAAAACTGAGGGAGAAGAAGCATTTTAATAGATTTTCACATAATTCAAAATGGCGGAAAATCTACCAGGTGCAATATGACGAGACAGGGCGCGTTGGATTCGATGTCACCAAGGCATTCCAGAGATCCTATGATTTTGACGATCAGACGTATGGTTCAAAAGTAACAACCAGAAATGTACCTGCGAATTTGACCTGTTGGTGGCGCTCGAGAGTTTGAGGTGGTGAGTTGAAACTTGGCGACAAGACCCTTGAGGGAGCGTAGAATCAGGATGCCAAATTTGAAAACCTCTAGTCATATGGTTCTATGGGTTGCCATCGAATTTGATTGATTTTAACAAAATTCAAAATGGTGGAAAAACCTCAAGTCAGAATATGACGTCATAGGGTGCGATGGATTCGTCTTGACGCATGGATTCCAGAGATAATGGAATTTTGTTTCTACCCAAAACGCATCATGAGATATGAGCCAAAAGACATTTTCCCAGTTATAGCGCCCCCTAGCAGCCAATTTGTTCCAAATTTTTTGCTGCCCTTTGGGGAGGCGTGGTGCATAATGCCACCAAGTTTCGTTAAGATACGCCAAAGGGTGGCCGAGAAATGAGCACACTTCCTGTTTTGCATCTGCCTTCCAATTTTGATTGGCTGCCACGGCCAAACGCTTAGGAAATTCTAAAAACCGGGTAAGTTTTGTATGCAGCTTAGTCCCCAGTTGCCATCTACCAAGTTTGGGAGAAATTGTTCAAAAATTGAGGGAGGAGAAGCATTTTAATTGATTTTCACATAATTCAAAATGGCGGAAAATCTACTGGGTGGAATATGACGAGACAGGGCGCGTTGGATTCCTTTTGCGCCAAGCATCCCAGCGATACTAAGAATTTGATGATCAGACGTATTGTTCAAAAGTAACATGCAGAAATGTACATGTGATTTTGACCTGTTGGTGGCGCTAGAGAGTTTGAGGTGTTGAGTTGAAAGTTGGTGACATGATCCTTGAGGCAGCCTAGAATCAGTGTGCCAAGTTTAAAAACCTCTAGTCAGACGGTTCTATGCGTTGCCATAGAATTTCATTGATTTTAACAAAATTCAAAATGGCGGAAAATCCTCAAGGCAGAATATGACGTCATAGGTTGCGATGGATTCGTCTTCAGCCAAGAATTCCTGACATAGTGGAATTTTGTTTCTAGGCCAAACGCATCATGAGATATGAGCCAAAAGACATTTTTCCTAGTTATAGCGCCCCCTAGCGGCCAATTTGTTCCAACTTTTTTGTGGCCCTTTGAGAAGGGGTAGCGCATAATCCCACCAAGTTTCGTTAAGATAGGCCAAAGGGCCGCCGAGAAATGAGCACACTTCCTGTTTCGCGTCTTTGCAGCCAAATTTGATTGGCTGCCACGGCCAAACGCTTGTGAAATTCAAATCACCGGGTATAATTTTTATGCAGGTTGGTCCAATTATGCTATCTTCCAAGTTTGGGAGAAATTGGTAAAAAATTGAGGGAGTTGAAACATTTTAATTGATTTTCACAAAATTCAAAATGGCGGGAAAAATATATGGGCGGAAATGACGTCATGGGGTGCGTTGGATTCGGCTTGGCCCAAGGATTCCAGGGATACCAAGTTTTTGAAAATCAGACCAACGGTTCAAAAGTTACAAGCAGAAATGTACCTGCGAATTTGACCTGTTGGTGGCGCTAGAGAGTTTGAGGTGGTGAGTTGAAACTTGGCGACAAGACCCTTGAGGGAGCGTAGAATCAGGCTGCCAAATTTGAAAACCTCTAGTCATATGGTTCTATGGGTTGCCATCGAATTTCATTGATTTTAACAAAATTCAAAATGGTGGAAAAACCTCAAGTCAGAATATGACGTCATAGGGTGCGATAGTTTC
>NC_083578.1:50665871-50673371 GCF_027579695.1 Neoarius graeffei
AGACATTTTTCCTTGTTATAGCGCCCCCTTGCCGCCAATGTGTTCCAAATTTGTTGGCGCCCTTTTTGGAGAGGTCTTGCATAATGCCACCAAGTTTCATTTAGATACGCCAAAGGGCGGCCGAGATATGAGCACACTTCCTGGTTCGCATATGCTCAGCCAAATTTGATTGGCTGCCACGGCCAAACCCTTATGAAATTCGAAAATCCGTGTAAGATTCTTGTGCAGCGTCGTGCACAGTTGGTGTCTACCAAGTTTGGGAGAAATTGGTCAAAAACTGAGGGAGAAGAAGCATTTTAATTGATTTCCACATAATTCAAAATGGCGGAAAATCTACCAGGCGCAATATGACGCGACAGGGCGCGTTGGATTCGGTGTGATCCAACCATTTCAGAGATTCTAAGGTTTTGACGATCAGACGTATGGTTCAAAAGTAACAGGCAGAAATGTACCTGCAAATTTGACCTGTTGGTGGCGCTAGAGAGTTTGAGGTGCTGAGTTGAAATTTGGTAACAAGACCCTTGAGGGAGCCAAGAATCAGTCTGCCAAATTTGAAAACCTCTAGTCATACGGTTCTATGGGGTGCCATCGAAATTCATTGATTTTAACAAAATTCAAAATGTCGGAAAATCCTCAAGTCAGAATATGACGTCATAGAGTCCAATGGATTCAGCTTGAGCCAAGGATTCCTGACATAGTGGAATTTTGTTTCTAGCCAAAACGCATCATGAGATATGAGCCAAAAGACATTTTTCCTAGTTATAGCGCCCCCTAGCAGCCAATTTGTTCCAAATTTTTTGCTGCCCTTTGGGGAGGGGTTGCGCATAATGCCACCAAGTTTTCTTAAGATACGCCAAAGGGTGGCCGAGAAATGAGCACACTTCCTGTTTTGCATCTGCCAGCCAATTTTGATTGGCTGCCACGGCCAAACGCTTATGAAAGTCTGAAAACCGGGTATGTTTCTTATGCAGCTTCGTCCCCAGTTGCCATCTACCAAGTTTGGGAGAAATTGTTCAAAAATTGAGGGAGGAGAAGCATTTTAATTGATTTGCACAATTCAAAATGGCGGAAAATCTCCTGGGTGGAATATGACGAGAGAGGGCGCGTTGGATTCCCTTTGACCCAAGCATTCCAGGGATACTAAGATTTTGATGATGAGACATATGGTTCAAAAGTAACAAGCAGAAATGTACCTGCAACTTTGACCTGTTGGTGGCGCTAGAGAGTTTGAGGTGCTGAGTTGAAATTTGGTGAGAAGATCCTTGAGGCAGCCTAGAATCAGTGTGCCAAGTTTAAAAGCCTCTAGTCAGACGGTTCTATGCGTTGCCATAGAATTTCATTGATTTTAACAAAATTCAAAATGGCGGAAAATCCTCAAGTCAGAATATGACGTCATATGGTGCAATGGATTCGTCTTGACCCAAGGATTCCTGACATAGTGGAATTTTGTTTCTAGCCAAAGCGCATCATGAGATATGAGCCAAAAGACATTTTTCCTAGTTATAGCGCCCCCTAGCAGCCAATTTGTTCCAAATTTTTTGCTGCCCTTTGGGGAGGGGTGTTGCATAAAGCCACCAAGTTTTGTTAAGATACGCCAAAGGGTGTCCGAGAAATGAGCACACTTCCTGTTTTGCATCTGCCAGCCAATTTTGATTGGCTGCCACGGCCAAACGCTTAGGAAATTCTAAAAACCGGGTATGTTTCTTGTGCAGCTTCGTCCCCAGTTGCCATCTACCAAGTTTGGGAGAAATTGGTCAAAAATTGAGGGAGGAGAAGCATTTTAATTGATTTTCACATAATTCAAAATGGCGTAAAATCTCCTGGGTGGAATATGACGAGACAGGGTGCGTTGGATTCCTTTTGTCCCAAGCATTCCAGCACTACTAAGATTTTGATGATCAGACGTATGGTTCAAAAGTAACAAGCAGAAATGTACCCGCGATTTTGACCTGTTGGTGGCGCTAGAGAGTTTGAGGTGCTGAGTTGAAATTTGGTGACAAGATCCTTGAGGCAGCCTACAATCAGTGTGCCAAGTTTAAAAACCTCTAATCAGACGGTTATATGCGTTGCCATAGAATTTCATTGATTTTAACAAAATTCAAAATGGCGGAAAATCCTCAAGGCAGAAAGTGACGTCATAGGGTGCGATGGATTCGTTTTGAGCCACAGATTCCTGACATAGTGGAATTTTGTTTCTAGCCAAAACGCATCATGAGATATGAGCCAAAAGACATTTTTGCTAGTTATAGCGCCCCCTAGCAGCCAATTTGTGCCAAGTTTGTTGTTGCCCTTTGGGGAGGGGTGTTGCATAACGCCACCAAGTTTCATTAAGATACGCCAAAGGGTGGCCGAGATATGAGCACACTTCCTGTTTTGCGTCTTCGCAGCCAAATTTGATTGGCTGCCACGGCCAAACGCTTAAGAAATTCTAAAAACCGGGTATGTTTCCTGTGAAGGTTAGTCCAAAGTTGCGATTTACCAAGTTTGGGAGAAATTGGTGAAAAATTGAGGGAGGAGAAGCATTTTAATTGATTTTTACAAAATTCAAAATGGCGGAAAATCCTAAAGGGTGAATATGACGTGATAGGGTGCGATGGATTCGGCTTGAGCCAAGGATTCCAGAGCTAGTGGAATTTTGTTTCTAGCCCAAACGTATCATGAGATATGAGCCAAAATTCGTTTTTGCTAGTTATAGCGCCCCCTAGCGGCCAAGTTGGTCCAAGTTTTTTGGGGACCTTTCTGGTTGTGTCTAGCATAATGCCACCAAGTTTCGTTAAGATCTGCCAAAGTGCGGCTGAGATGTGAGCACACATCCTCTTTCGCGTCTGTGCAGCCAAATTTGATTGGCTGCCACGGCCAAACGCTTATGAAATTCGAAAATCCGTGTAAGATTCTTGTGCAGCTTCATCCACAGTTGCTATGGACCAAATTTGGGAGAAAATGGTCAAAAACTGAGGGAGGAGTAGCATTTTAATTGATTTTCACATAATTCAAAATGGCGGAAAATCTACCAGGTGCAATATGACGAAACAGGGCGCGTTGGATTCATTTTGACGGAAACATTCCAGAAAGACTAAGATTTTGACGATCAGACGTATGTTCCAAAAGTAACAACCAGAAATGTACCTGCGAATTTGACCTGTTGGTGGCGCTAGAGAGTTTGAGGTGGTGAGTTGAAATTTGGTGACAAGACCCTTGAGGGAGCCTAGAATCAGTCTGAAAAATTTGAAAACCTCTAGTCATACGGTTCTATGGGTTGCCATCTAATTTCATTGATTTTAACAAATTTCAAAATGGCAGAAAATCCTCAAGGCAGAATATGACGGCATAGGGTGCGATGCATTCGTCTTGACCCATGGATTCCAGAGATAGTAGAATTTTGTTTCTACCCAAAACGCATCATGAGATATGAGCCAAAAGACATTTTTCCTAGTTATAGCGCCCCCTAGCAGCCAATTTGTTCCAAATTTTTTGCTGGTCTTTGGGGAGGGGTGCTGCATAAGGCCACCAAGTTTTGTTAAGATAGGCCAAAGGGTGGCCGAGAAATGAGCACACTTCCTGTTTTGCATCTGCAAGCCAAATTTGATTGGCTGCCACAGCCAAACGCTTAGGAAATTCTAATTACCGGGTAAGTTTCTTGTGCAGATTAGTCCCCAGTTGCCATCTACCAAGTTTGGGAGAAATTGTTCAAAAATTGAGGGAGGAGAAGCATTTTAATTGATTTTCACATAATTCAAAATGGCGGAAAATCTACTGGGTGTGATATGACGAGACAGGGTGCGTTGTAGTCGGTCTCACCCAAGCATTCCAGCGATACTAAGATTTTGATGATCAGACGTATGGTTCAAAAGTAACAAGCAGAAATGTACCTGCGACTTTGACCTGTTGGTGGCGCTAGAGACTTTGAGGTGCTGAGTTGAAATTTGGTGACAAGATCCTTGAGGCAGCCTAGAATCAGTGTGCCAAGTTTAAAAACCTCTAGTCAGATGGTTCTATGTGTTGCCATAGAATTTCATTTATTTTAACAAAATTCAAAATGGCGGAAAATCCTCAAGGCAGAATATGACGTCATAGGATGCGATGGATTCGTCTTGACCCATGGATTCCAGATATAGTTGAATTTTCTTTCTAGCCAAAACGCATCATGAGATATGAGCCAAAAGACATTTTTCCTAGTTATAGCGCCCCCTAGCGTCCAATTTGGGCCACATTTTTTGTGGCCCTTTGGGAAGGGGTTTCGCATAATGCCACCAAGTTTCGTCAAGAGAGACCAAAGGGCCACCGAGATATGAGTGCACTTCCTGTTTTGCATCTGCGCAGCCAAATTTGATTGGCTGCCACGGCCAAACGCTTATGAAATTCAAATCACCGGGTATAACTTTTGTGCAGGTTGGTCCAATTATGCTATCTTCCAAGTTTGGGAGAAATTGGTAAAAAATTGAGGGAGTTGAAACATTTTAATTGATTTTCACAAAATTCAAAATGGCGGGAAAAGTATATGGGCGCTAAATGACGTCATGGGGTGCGTTGGATTCGTCTTGGCCCAAGGATTCCAGGGATACCAAGGTTTTGAAAATCAGACCAACGGTTCAAAAGTTACAAGCAGAAATGTACCTGCAACTTTGACCTGTTGGTGGCGCTAGAGGCTTTGAGATAGAGGCCTGAAATTTGCTGAGAGGAATGTTGAGACTGTCTAGAATCAGTGTGCCAAATTTCAAAACTTTTTACCAGACGGTTCTATGGGCTGCCATAGACTTGCAGAGGCGGAAGTGGACTGAATAATAATAATAATAATAATAATAATAATAATAATAATAATAATAATAAGAAACAATAGAATCACTATGGGTGCCTTCGCAGCTTCGCTGCTTGGCCCCCAAATATAGCTGCAAGCAGCAATGTGGGGGCCAAGCAGCATATGAGACGAGATGTCAGGCCAGTAGAAGGCATTTGCGCCATGTAATGCCCTTGTGCAGCCTAGTGCAAAGTTGCGATGTACCAAGTTTGGGAGAAATTGGTCAAAAATTGAGGTAGGAGAAGCATTTTAATTGATTTTCACGAAATTCAAAATGGCGGAAAATCCTCAAGTCTGAATATGACCTCATAGGTTGTGATGGATTCGGCTTGACCCAAGGATTCCAGCGATAGTGGAATTTTGTTTCTACCCAAAACGCATCATGAGATATGAGCAAAAAGACATTTTTCCTTGTTATAGCGCCCCCTTGCCGCCAATGTGTTCCAAATTTGTTGGGGCCCTTTTTGGAGAGGTCTTGCACAATGCCACCAAGTTTCATTTAGATACGCCAAAGGGGGGCCGAGATATGAGCACACTTCCTGGTTCGCATATGCTCAGCCAAATTTGATTGGTTGCCACGGCCAAACGTTTATGAAATTCAAAAATCCGTGTAAGATACTTGTGTAGGCTCCTCCAGAGTTGCTATCTACCAAGTTTGGGAGAAATTGGTCAAAAACTGAGGGAGGAGAAGCATTTTAATTGATTTTCACATAATTCAAAATGCCGGAAAATCTACTGGGTAGAATATGACGAGACAGGGCGCGTTGGATTCCTTGTGACCCAAGCATTCTAGAGATACTAAGATTTTGATGATCAGACGAATGTTTCAAAAGTAACAAGCAGAAATGTACCTGCGACTTTGACCTGTTGGTGGCGCTAGAGTTTTTGAGGTGCTGAGTTGAAATTTGGTGACAAGATCCTTGAGGCAGCCTAGAATCAGTATGCCAAGTTTAAAAACCTCTAGTCAGACGGTTCTATGCGTTGCCATTGAATTTCATTGATTTTAACAAAATTCAAAATGGCGGAAAATCCTCAAGGCAGAATATGACGTCATAGGGTGCGATGAGTTCGTCTTGAGCCAAGGATTCCTGACATAGTGGAATTTTGTTTCTAGCCAAAACGCATCATGAGATATGAGCCTAAAGACATTTTTCCTAGTTATAGCGCCCCCTAGCAGCCAATTTGTTCCAATTTTTTTGCTGCCCTTTGGGGAGGGGTGCTGCATAAAGCCACCCAGTTTCGTTAAGATACGCCAAAGGGTGGCTGAGAAATGAGCAAACTTCCTGTTTTGCATATGCCAGCCAAATTTGATTGGCTGCCACGGCCAAACGCTTAAGAAATTCTAAAAACCGGGCATATTTCTTGTGCAGCTTAGGCCCCAGTTGCCATGTACCACGTTTGGGAGAAATTTTCCAAAAATTGAGGGAGGAGAAGCATTTTAATTGATTTTCACATAATTCAAAATGGCGGAAAATCTACTGGGTGGAATATGAGGAGACAGGGCCCATTGGATTCCTTTTGACCCAAGCATTCCAGCCACACTAAGAATTTGATGATCAGACGTATGGTTCAAAAGTAACAAGCAGAAATGTACCTGCAATTTTGACCTGTTGGTGGCGCTAGAGAGTTTGAGGTGCTGAGTTGAAATTTGGTGACAAGATCCTTGAGGCAGCCTAGAATCAGTGTGCCAAGTTTAAAAACCTCTAGTCAGACGGTTCTATGCATTGCCATAGAATTTCATTGATTTTAACAAAATTCAAAATGGTGGAAAATCCTCAAGGCAGAATATGACGTCATAGGGTGCGGTGGATTCGGCTTGAGCCAAGGATTCCTGACATAGTGGAATTTTGTTTCTAGGCAAAACGCATCATGAGATATGAGCCAAAAGACATTTTTCCTAGTTATAGCGCCCCCTAGCAGCCAATTTGCTCCAAATTTTTTGCTGCCCTTTGGGGAGGGGTGTTGCATAAAGCCACCAAGTTTCGTTAAGATACGCCAAAGGTTCGCCGAGAAATGAGCACACTTCCTGTCTTGCATCTGCCAGCCAAATTTGATTGGCTGCCACGGCCAAACGCTTAAGAAATTCTAAAAACCGGGTATGTTTCTTGTGCAGCTTAGTCCCCAGTTGCCATGTACCAAGTTTGGGAGAAATTCTTCAAAAATTGTGGGAGGAGAAGCATTTTAATTGATTTTCACATAATTCAAAATGGCGGAAAATCTCCTGGGTGGAATAGGACGAGACAGGGCCGCTGGATTCGTGGTGACCCAAGGATTCCAGCGATACTAAGATTTTGATGATCAGACGTATGGTTCAAAAGTAACAAGCAGAAGTGTACTTGCAAATTTGACCTGTTGGTGGCGCTAGAGAGTTTGAGGTGCTGAGTTGAAATTTGGTGACAAGATCCTTGAGGGAGCCTAGAATCAGTGTGCCAAGTTTAAAAACCTCTAGTCAGACGGTTCTATGCGTTGCCATAGAATTTCACTGATTTTAACAAAATTCAAAATGGCGGAAAATCCTCAAGGCAGAATATGACGTCATAGGGTGCGATGGATTCGTCTTGAGCCAAGGATTCCTGCCATAGTGGAATTTTGTTTCTAGCCAAAACGAGTCATGAGATATGAGCCAAAAGACATTTTTCCTAGTTATAGCGCCCCCTAGCAGCCAATTTGTTCCAAATTTTTTGGGGCCCTTTCGGGAGGGGTGC
>NC_083578.1:50685871-50688371 GCF_027579695.1 Neoarius graeffei
TTCCAGAGATAATGGAATTTTGTTTCTACCCAAAACGCATCATGAGATATGAGCCAAAAGACATTTTTCCCAGTTATAGCGCCCCCTAGCAGCCCATTTGTTCCAAATTTTTTGCTGCCCTTTGGGGAGGCGTAGTGCATAATGCCACCAAGTTTCGTTAAGATACGCCAAAGGGTGGCCGAGAAATGAGCACACTTCCTGTTTTGCATCTGCCTTCCAATTTTGATTGGCTGCCACGGCCAAACGCTTAGGAAATTCTAAAAACCGGGTAAGTTTTTTATGCATCTTAGTCCCCAGTTGCCATCTACCAAGTTTGGGGGAAATTCTTCAAAAATTGAGGGAGGAGAAGCATTTTAATTGATTTTCACATAATTCAAAATGGCGGAAAATCTACTGGGTCGAATATGACGAGACAGGGCGCGTTGGATTCCTTTTGAGCCAACCATCCCAGCAATACTAAGAATTTGATGATCAGACGTATTCTTCAAAAGTAACAAGCAGAAATGTACCTGTGACTTTGACCTGTTGGTGGCACTAGAGAGTTTGAGGTGTTGAGTTGAAATTTGGTGACATGATCCTTGAGGCAGCCTAGAATCAGTGTGCCAAGTTTAAAAACCTCTAGTCAGACGGTTCTATGCGTTGCCATAGAATTTCATTGATTTTAACAAAATTCAAAATGGCGGAAAATCATCAAGGCAGAATATGACGTCATAGGGTGCGATGGATTCGTCTTCAGCCAAGAATTCCTGACATAGTGGAATTTTGTTTCTAGGCCAAACGCATCATGAGATATGAGCCAAAAGACATTTTTCCTAGTTATAGCGCCCCCTAGCGGCCAATTTGTTCCAAATTTTTGGGGGCCCTTTGAGAAGCGGTGCCGCATAATCCCACCAAGTTTCGTCAAGATAGGCCAAAGGGCCGCCGAGAAATGAGCACACTTCCTGTTTCACGTCTTCGCAGCCAAATTTGATTGGCTGCCACGGCCAAACGCTTGTGAAATTCAAATCACCGGGTATAAGTTTTGTGCAGGTTGGTCCAATTATGCTATCTTCCAAGTTTGGGAGAAATTGGTAAAAAATTGAGGGAGTTGAAACATTTTAATTGATTTTCACACAATTCAAAATGGCGGGAAAAGTATATGGGCGGGAAATGACCTCATGGGGTGCGTTGGATTCATCTTGGCCCAAGGATTCCAGGGATACCAAGTTTTTGAAAATCAGACCAATGGTTCAAGAGTTACAAGCAGAAATGTACCTGGGATTTTGACCTGTTGGTGGCGCTAACGGGTTTGAGGTAGAGGCCTGAAATTTGCTGAGAGGAATGTTGAGAGTGTCTAGAATCAGTGTGCCAAATTTCACAACTTTTTACCAGACGGTTCTATGGGCTGCCATAGACTTGCAGAGGCGGAAGTGGACTGAATAATAATAATAATAATAATAATAATAATAATAATAATAATAAATATAGCTGCAAGCAGCAATGAGGGGGCCAAGCAGCCTATGAGCCTAGTCGTCAGGCTCGCAGAATGCATTTGGGCCAGACAGATGGTCACGAGCACACACAAGAAGTTTCATGTCGATATACCATCGTTTGACTGAGATACAAGGTCATTTGTTGTTCGGCGGCTTCATCATCAAATTCGATTGACTGTGATGGCTGAAATTACTTCAAGTGTACTTGGTGTGTATGTGTGTGTGTGTGTGTGTGTGTGTGTGTGTGTGTGTGTGCTAGAAGACTGCTGACATATGAGCTCAATGACATATGAGCCAAAATATATTTTGTATAGTTATAGCGCCCCCTAATGGCCAATGTGCACCAAATTTGGTAGGAGAGCTTGCGGAGGGGTGGGGCATAATCCCACCAAGGTTGGTTAAGAAATGTCAAAGGGCTGCCGAGATATGAGCTCACATCCTGTTTGACATCTTCGCAGCTGAGTTTCATTGGCTGCTGCGGCCAAACAGTTTAAAAATTTCAAAAGACTGAGGATAAATTTTGTGCGGCTTGGTGCAATGATGCTATCAACCAAGTCTGGGCAAATTTGGTCAAAAATTGAGGGAGGAGTAGCAATTTACATGATTTTAACAAATTTCAAAATGGCGGAAAATCTACCAGGTGCAATATGACGAGATAGGATAGGTTGGATTCGGTTTGACCGATGGATTCCAGCAATACTAAGATTTTGACAATCAGCCGTACGGTTCAAAAGTAACAAGCAGAAATGTACTTCCAACTTTGTCCTGTTGGTGGCGCTAGAGAGTTTGAGGCGGTGAGTTGAAATTTGCTGACAAGAACCTTGAGCGAGCCTAGAATCAGTGTGCCAAATTTCTCAACCTCTCGTCTGACGGTTCTATGGGTTGCCATAGAATTTCATTGATTTTAACAAAATTCAAAATGGCGGAAAATCCTCAAGGCTGAATATGACGTGATAGGGTGCGATGGATTCGGCTTGAACCAAGGATTCCAGAGATCGTGGAATTTTGTTTTTAGCCCAAACGCATCA
>NC_083578.1:50708371-50710871 GCF_027579695.1 Neoarius graeffei
ATAATAATAATAAGAACAATAGAATCACTATGGGTGCCTTCGCAGCTTCGCTGCTTGGCCCCCAAATATAGCTGCAAGCAGCAATGAGGGGGCCAAGCAGCCTATGAGCCTAGTCGTCAGGCTCGCAGAATGCATTTGGGCCAGACAGATGGTCACGAGCACACACAAGAAGTTTCATGTCGATATACCATCGTTTGACTGAGATACAAGGTCATTTGTTGTTCGGCGGCTTCATCATCAAATTCGATTGACTGTGATGGCTGAAATTACTTCAAGTGTACTTGGTGTGTATGTGTGTGTGTGTGTGTGTGTGTGTGTGTGCTAGAAGACTGCTGACATATGAGCTCAATGACATATGAGCCAAAATATATTTTGTATAGTTATAGCGCCCCCTAATGGCCAATGTGCACCAAATTTGGTAGGAGAGCTTGCGGAGGGGTGGGGCATAATCCCACCAAGGTTGGTTAAGAAATGTCAAAGGGCTGCCGAGATATGAGCTCACATCCTGTTTGACATCTTCGCAGCTGAGTTTCATTGGCTGCTGCGGCCAAACAGTTTAAAAATTTCAAAAGACTGAGGATAAATTTTGTGCGGCTTGGTGCAATGATGCTATCAACCAAGTCTGGGCAAATTTGGTCAAAAATTGAGGGAGGAGTAGCAATTTACATGATTTTAACAAATTTCAAAATGGCGGAAAATCTACCAGGTGCAATATGACGAGATAGGATAGGTTGGATTCGGTTTGACCGATGGATTCCAGCAATACTAAGATTTTGACAATCAGCCGTACGGTTCAAAAGTAACAAGCAGAAATGTACTTCCAACTTTGTCCTGTTGGTGGCGCTAGAGAGTTTGAGGCGGTGAGTTGAAATTTGCTGACAAGAACCTTGAGCGAGCCTAGAATCAGTGTGCCAAATTTCTCAACCTCTCGTCTGACGGTTCTATGGGTTGCCATAGAATTTCATTGATTTTAACAAAATTCAAAATGGCGGAAAATCCTCAAGGCTGAATATGACGTGATAGGGTGCGATGGATTCGGCTTGAACCAAGGATTCCAGAGATCGTGGAATTTTGTTTTTAGCCCAAACGCATCATGAGATATGAGCCAAAATTCATTTTTGCTAGTTATAGCGCCCCCTAGCGGCCAAGTTGGTCCACGTTTTTTGGGGACCTTTCTGGTGGTGTCTGGCATAATGCCACCAAGTTTCGTTAAGATCTGCCAAAGGGCGGCCGAGATGTGAGCACACATCCTCTTTCGCGTCTGTGCAGCCAAATTTGATTGGCTGCCACAGCCAAACGCTTATGAAATTCGAAAATCCGTGTAAGATTCTTGTGCAGTTTCCTCCACCGTTGCTATGGACCAAATTTGGGAGAAAATGGTCAAAAACTGAGGGAGGAGTAGCATTTTAATTGATTTTCACATAATTCAAAATGGCGGAAAATCTACCAGGTGCAATATGACGAAACAGGGCGCGTTGGATTCATTTTGACCCAAGCATTCCAGAGATACTAAGCTTTTGATGATCAGACGTATGGTTCAAAAGTAACAACCAGAAATGTACCTGCGAATTTGACCTGTTGGTGGCGCTAGAGAGTTTGAGGTGGTGAGTTGAAATTTGGTCACAAGACCCTTGAGGGTGCCTAGAATCAGTCTGCCAAATTTGAAAACCTCTAGTCATACGGTTCTATGGGTTGCCATCGAATTTCTTTGATTTTAACAAAATTCAAAATGGCGGAAAATCCTCAAGTCAGAATATGACGGCATAGGGTGCGATGCATTCGTCTTGACCCATGGATTCCAGAGATAGTGGAATTTTGTTTCTACCCAAAACGCATCATGAGATATGAGCCAAAAGACATTTTTCCTAGTTATAGCGCCCCCTAGCAGCCAATTTGTTCCAAATTTTTTGTTGCCCTTTGGGGAGGGGTGCTGCATAAAGCCACCAAGTTTCGTTAAGATAGGCCAAAGGGTGGCCGAGAAATGAGCACACTTCCTGTTTTGCATCTGCAAGCCAAATTTGATTGGCTGCCACAGCCAAACGCTTAGGAAATTCTAATTACCGGGTAAGATTCTTGTGCAGATTAGTCCCCAGTTGCCATCTACCAAGCTTGGGAGAAATTGTTCAAAAATTGAGGGAGGAGAAGCATTTTAATTGATTTTCACATAATTCAAAATGGCGGAAAATCTACTGGGTGGAATATGACGAGCCAGGGCGCGTTGGAGTCGCTGTGACACAAGCATTCCAGCGATACTAAGATTTTGATGATCAGACGTATGGTTCAAAAGTAACAAGCAGAAATGTACCTGCAACTTTGACCTGTTGGTGGCGCTAGAGAGTTTGAGGTGGTGAGTTGAAATTTGGTGACAAGATCCTTGAGGCAGCCTAGAATCAGTTTGCCAAGTTTAAAAACCTCTAGTCAGATGGTTCTATGCGTTGCCATAGAATTTCATTGATTTTAACAAAATTCAAAATGGCGGAAAATCCTCAAGGCAGAATAT
>NC_083578.1:50713371-50715871 GCF_027579695.1 Neoarius graeffei
TCTGCCAAGTTTAAAAACCTTTAGTCAGATGGTTCTATGCGTTGCCATAGAATATCATTGATTTTAACAAAATTCAAAATGGCGGAAAATCCTCAAGGCAGAATATGACGTAATAGGGTGCGTTGGATTCGGCTTGAGCCATGGATTCCAGAGATAGTGGAATTTTGTTTCTACCCAAAACGCATCATGAGATATGAGCCAAAAGACATTTTTCCTAGTTATAGCGCCCCCTAGCAGCCAATTTGTTCCTAATTTTTTGCTCCCCTTTGGGGAGTGTGGCTGCATAATCCCACCAAGTTTTCTTAAGATACGCCAAAGGGTGGCCGAGAAATGAGCACACTTCCTGTTTTGCATCTGCCATCCAATTTTGATTGGCTGCCACGGCCAAACGCTTATGAAATTCTAAAAATCGGGTAGGTTTCTTGTGCAGCTTCGTCCCCAGTTGCCATGTACCAAGTTTGGGAGAAATTGTTCAAAAATTGAGGGAGGAGAAGCATTTCAAGTGATTTTCACATAATTCAAAATGGCGGAAAATCTACTGGGTGGAATATGACGACACAGGGCACGTTGGATTCGGTTTGGCCCACGCATTCCAGCGGTCCTAAGAGTCTGATGACCAGACGTATGGTTCAAAAGAAACAAGCAGAAATGTACCTGCGACTTTGACCTGTTGGTGGCGCTAGAGAGTTTGAGGTGCTGAGTTGAAATTTGGTGACATGATCCTTGAGGCAGCCTAGAATCAGTGTGCCAAGTTTAAAAACCTCTAGTCAGATGGTTCTATGCGTTGCCATCGACTGTCATTGATTTTAACAAAATTCAAAATGGCAGAAAATCCTCAAGTCAGAATATGACGTCATAGGGTGCGATGGATTTGTCTTGACCCATGGATTCCAGAGATAATGAAATTTTGTTTCTACCCAAAAGGCATCATGAGATATGAGCCAAAAGACATTTTTCCCAGTTATAGCGCCCCCTAGCAGCCAATTTGTTCCAAATTTTTTGCAGCCCTTTGAGGAGGCGTGCTGCATAATGCCACCAACGTTCGTTAAGATACGCCAAAGGGTGGCCGAGAAATGAGCACACTTCCTGTATTGCATCTGCCATCCAAATTTGATTGGCTGCCACGGCCAAAGGCTTAGGAAATTCTAAAAACCGGGTAAGTATTTTATCCAGCTTAGTCCCCAGGTGCCATCTACCAAGTTTGGGAGAAATTGTTCAAAAATTGAGGGAGGAGAAGCATTTTAATTGATTTTCACATAATTCAAAATGGCAGAAAATCTAATGGGTGGAATATGATGAGACAGGGTGCATTGGATTCCTTTTGTATCCCAGCGATACTAAGAATTTGATGATCAGACGTACTGTTCAAAAGTAACAAGCAGAAATGTACCTGTGATTTTGACCTGTTGGTGGCGCTAGAGAGTTTGAGGTGCTGAGTTGAAATTTGGTGACATGATCCTTGAGGCAGCCTAGAATCAGTGTGCCAAGTTTAAAAACCTCTAGTCAGACGGTTCTATGTGTTGCCATAGAATTTCATTGATTTTAACAAAATTCAAAATGGCGGAAAATCCTCAAGGCAGAATATGACGTCATAGGTTGCGATGGATTCGTCTTCAGCCACGAATTCCTCATATAGTGGAATTTTGTTTCTAGGCCAAACGCATCATGAGATATGAGCCAAAAGACATTTTTCCTAGTTATAGCGCCCCCTAGCAGCCAATTTGTTCCAAATTTTTTGTGGCCCTTTGGGAAGCTGTGCCGCATAATCCCACCAAGTTTCGTCAAGAAAGGCCAAAGGGCCGCCGAGATATGAGTGCACTTCCGGTTTTGCATCTGCGCAGCCAAATTTGATTGGCTGCCACGGCCAAACGCTTGTGAAATTCAAATCACCGGGTATAACTTTTGTGCAGGTTGGTCCAATTATGCTATCTTCCAAGTTTGGGAGAAATTGGTAAAAAATTGAGGGAGTTGAAACATTTTAATTGATTTTCACAAAATTCAAAATGGCGGGAAAAATATATAGGCGGGAAATGAGGTCCTGGGGTGCGTTGGATTCGTCTTGGCCCAAGGGTTCCAGGGATACCAAGGTTTTGAAAATCAGACCAACGGTTCAAAAGTTACAAGCAGAAATGTACCTGCGATTTTGACCTGTTGGTGGCGCTAACGGGTTTGAGGTAGAGGCCTGAAATTTTGTGAGAGGAATGTTGAGAGTGTCTAGAATCAGTGTGCCAAATTTCACAACTTTTTACCAGACGGTTCTATGGGCTGCCATAGACTTGCAGAGGCGGAAGTGGACTGAATAATAATAATAAATATAGCTGCAAGCAGCAATGAGGGGGCCAAGCACCCTATGAGCCGAGTCGGCAGGCTCGCAGAATGCATTTGTGCCAGACAGATGGTCACGAGCACCCACAAGAAGTTTCATGTCGATATACTATCGTTTGACTGAGATACAAGGTCATTTGCTGTTCGGTGGCTTCACCATCAAATTCGATTGACT
>NC_083578.1:50720871-50725871 GCF_027579695.1 Neoarius graeffei
TTTTCACTTAATTCAAAATGGCGGAAAATCTACTGGGTGGAATATGACGAGACAGGGCACGTTGGATTCGGTTTGGCCCACGCATTCCAGCGGTCCTAAGAGTCTGATGATCAGACGTATGCTTCAAAAGAAACAAGCAGAAATGTACCTGCGACTTTGACCTGTTGGTGGCGCTAGAGAGTTTGAGGTGCTGAGTTGAAATTTGGTGACATGATCCTTGAGGCAGCCTAGAATCAGTGTGCCAAGTTTAAAAACCTCGAGTCAGATGGTTCTATGCGTTGCCATCGACTTTCATTGATTTTAACAAAATTCAAAATGGCGGAAAATCCTCAAGTCAGAATATGACGTCATAGGGTGCGATGGATTCGTCTTGACCCATGGATTCCAGAGATAATGAAATTTTGTTACTACCCAAAAGGCATCATGAGATATGAGCCAAAAGACATTTTTCCCAGTTATAGCGCCCCCTAGCTGCCAATTTGCTCCAAATTTTTTGCAGCCCTTTGGGGAGGCGTGCTGCATAATGCCACCAACTTTCGTTAAGATATGCCAAAGGGTGGCCGAGAAATGAGCACACTTCCTGTTTTGCATCTGCCATCCAAATTTGATTGGCTGCCACGGCCAAACGCTTAGGAAATTCTAAAAACCGGGTAAGTATTTTATGCAGCTTAGTCCCCAGGTGCCATCTACCAAGTTTGGGAGAAATTGTTCCAGAATTGAGGGAGGAGAAGCATTTTAATTGATTTTCACATAATTCAAAATGGCGGAAAATCTCCTGGGTGGAATATGACGAGACAGGGCGCGTTGGATTCCTTTTGAGCCAAGCATCCCAGCGATACTAAGAATTTGATGATGAGACGTATTGTTCAAAAGTAACAAGCAGAAATGTACCTGTGATTTTGACCTGTTGGTGGCGCTAGAGAGTTTGAGGTGTTGAGTTGAAATTTGGTGACATGATCCTTGAGGCAGCCTAGAATCAGTGTGCCAAGTTTAAAAACCTCTAGTCAGACGGTTCTATGCGTTGCCATAGAATTTCATTGATTTTAACAAAATTCAAAATGGCGGAAAATCCTCAAGGCAGAATATGACGTCATAGGGTGCGATGGATTCGTCTTGACGCATGGATTCCAGAGATAATGGAATTTTGTTTCTACCCAAAACGCATCATGAGATATGAGCCAAAAGACATTTTTCCCAGTTATAGCGCCCCCTAGCAGCCAATTTGTTCCAAATTTTTTGCTGCCCTTTGGGGATGCGTGGTGCATAATGCCACCAAGTTTCGTTAAGATACGCCAAAGGGTGGCCGAGAAATGAGCACACTTCCTGTTTTGCATCTGCCTTCCAATTTTGATTGGCTGCCACGGCCAAACGCTTAGGAAATTGTAAAAACCGGGTAAGTTTTGTATGCAGCTTAGTCCCCAGTTGCCATCTACCAAGTTTGGGAGAAATTCTTCAAAAATTGAGGGAGGGGAAGCATTTTAATTGATTTTCACATAATTCAAAATGGCGGAAAATCTCCTGGGTAGAATATGACGAGACAGGGCGCGTTGGATTCCTTTTGAGCCAAGCATCCCAGCGATACTAAGAATTTGATGATCAGACGTATTGTTCAAAAGTAACAAGCAGAAATGTACCTGTGATTTTGACCTGTTGGTGGCGCTAGAGAGTTTGAGGTGTTGAGTTGAAATTTGGTGACATGATCCTTGAGGCAGCCTAGAATCAGTGTGCCAAGTTTAAAAACCTCTAGTCAGATGGTTATATGCGTTGCCATAGAATTTCATTGATTTTAACAAAATTCAAAATGGCGGAAAATCCTCAAGGCAGAATATGACGTCATAGGATGCGATGGATTCGTCTTCAGCCAAGAATTCCTGACATAGTGGAATTTTGTTTCTAGGCCAAACGCATCATGAGATATGAGCCAAAAGACATTTTTCCTAGTTATAGCGCCCCCTAGCAGCCAATTTGTTCCAACTTTTTTGTGGCCCTTTGAGAAGGGGTACCGCATAATCCCACCAAGGTTCGTCAAGATCGGCCAAAGGGCCGCCGAGAAATGAGCACACTTCCTGTTTCGCGTCTTCGCAGCCAAATTTGATTGGCTGCCACGGCCAAACGCTTGTGAAATTCAAATCACCGGGTATAACTTTTGTGCAGATTGGTCCATTTATGCTATCTTCCAAGTTTGGGAGAAATTGGTAAAAAGTTGAGGGAGTTGAAACATTTTAATTGATTTTCACAAAATTCAAAATGGCGGGAAAAATATATGGGCGGAAATGACATCATGGGGTGCGTTGGATTCGTCTTGGCCCAAGGATTCCAGGGATACTAAGTTTTTGAAAATCAGACCAACGGTTCAAAAGTTACAAGCAGAAATGTACCTGGGATTTTGACCTGTTGGTGGCGCTAACGGGTTTGAGGTAGAGGCCTGAAATTTGCTGAGAGGAATGTTGAGAGTGTCTAGAATCAGTGTGCCAAATTTCACAACTTTTTACCAGACGGTTCTATGGGCTGCCATAGACTTGCAGAGGCGGAAGTGGACTGAATAATAATAATAATAATAATAATAATAATAATAATAATAATAATAATAAGAAACAATAGAATCACTATGGGTGCCTTCGCAGCTTCTCTGCTTGGCCCCCAATAATAAATATAGCTGCAAGCAGCAATGTGGGGGCCAAGCAACATATGAGCCTAGTCGGAAGGCCAGCAGAATGCACTTGGGCCAGGTAATGCCCTTGTGCAGCTTAGTCCAAAGTTGCTATCTACCAAGTTTGGGAGAAATTGGTGAAAAATTGAGGGAGGAGAAGCATTTTAATTGATTTTTTCAAAATTCAAAATGGCGGAAAATCGTAAAGGCTAAATATGGCGTCATAGGCTGCGATGGATTCGGCTTGAGCCAAGGATTCCAGAGATAGTGGAATTTTGTTTCTAGCCCAAACAGATCATGAGATATGAGCCAAAAGTAATTTTTCCTAGTTATAGCGCCCCCTAGCTGCCAAGTTGTTCCAAGTTTTTTGGGGACCTTTCTGGTGGTGTCTGGCAAAAGGCCACCAAGTTTCATTAAGATCTGCCAAAGGGCGGCCGAGATGTGAGCACACATCCTCTTTTGCGTCTGAGGAGCCAAATTTGATTGGCTGCCACGGCCAAACGCTTATGAAATTCATAAATCCGTGTAAGATTCTTGTGCAGCTTCGTCCACAGTTACTATGTACCAAGCTTGGGAGAAATTGGTCAAAAACTGAGGGAGAAGAAGCATTTTAATAGATTTTCACATAATTCAAAATGGCGGAAAATCTACCAGGTGCAATATGACGAGACAGGGCGCGTTGGATTCGATGTCACCAAGGCATTCCAGAGATCCTAAAATTTTGACGATCAGACGTATGGTTCAAAAGTAACAAGCAGAAATGTACCTGCGAATTTGACCTGTTGGTGGCGCTAGAGAGTTTGAGGTGGTGAGTTCAAACTTGGCGACAAGACCCTTGAGGGAGCGTAGAATCAGGCTGCCAAATTTGAAAACCTCTAGTCATATGGTTCTATGGGTTGCCATCGAATTTCATTGATTTTAACAAAATTCAAAATGGTGGAAAAACCTCAAGTCAGAATATGACGTCATAGGGTGCGATGGATTCGTCTTGACGCATGGATTCCAGAGATAATGGAATTTTGTTTCTACCCAAAACGCATCATGAGATATGAGCCAAAAGACATTTTTCCCAGTTATAGCGCCCCCTAGCAGCCAATTTGTTCCAAATTTTATGCTGCCCTTTGGGGAGGCGTGGTGCATAATGCCACCAAGATTCGTTAAGATACGCCAAAGGGTGGCCAAGAAATGAGCACACTTCCTGTTTTGCATCTGCCTTCCAATTTTGATTGGCTGCCACGGCCAAACGCTTAGGAAATTCTAAAAACCGGGTAAGATTTTTATGCAGGTTAGTCCCCAGTTGCCATGTACCAAGTTTGGGAGAAATTCTTCAAAAATTGAGGGAGGAGAAGCATTTTAATTGATTTTCACATAATTCAAAATGGCAGAAAATCTACTGGGTGGAATATGACGAGACAGGGCGCGTTGGATTCCTTTTGAGCCAAGCATGCCAGCGATACTAAGAATTTGATGATCAGACGTATTGTTCAAAAGTAACAAGCAGAAATGTACCTGTGATTTTGACCTGTTGGTGGCGCTAGAGAGTTTGAGGTGTTGAGTTGAAATTTGGTGACATGATCCTTGAGGCAGCCTAGAATCAGTGTGCCAAGTTTAAAAACCTCTAATCAGACGGTTCTATGCGTTGCCATAGAATTTCATTGATTTTAACAAAATTCAAAATGGCGGAAAATCCTCAAGGCAGAATATGACGTCATAGGTTGGGATGGATTCGTCTTCAGCCAAGAATTCCTGACATAGTGGAATTTTGTTTCTAGGCCAAACGCATCATGAGATATGAGCCAAAAGACATTTTTCCTAGTTATAGCGCCCCCTAGCGGCCAATTTGTTCCAACTTTGTTGTGGCCCTTTGAGAAGGGGTATCGCATAATCCCACCAAGTTTCGTCAAGATAGGCCAAAGGGCCGCCGAGAAATGAGCACACTTCCTGTTTCGCGTCTTCGCATCCAAATTTGATTGGCTGCCACGGCCAAACGCTTGTGAAATTCAAATCACCGGGTATAACTTTTGTGCAGGTTGGTCCAATTATGCTATCTTCCAAGTTTGGGAGAAATTGGTAAAAAATTGAGGGAGTTGAAACATTTTAATTGATTTTCACATAATTCAAAATGGCGGGAAAAATATATGGGCGGAAATGACGTCATGGGGTGCGTTGGATCCGGTTTGGCCCAAGGATTCCAGGGGTACCAAGTTTTTGAAAATCAGACCAACGGTTCAAAAGTTACAAGCAGAAATGTACCTGGGATTTTGACCTGTTGGTGGCGCTAACGGGTTTGAGGTAGAGGCCTGAAATTTGCTGAGAGGAATGTTGAGAGTGTCTAGAATCAGTGTGCCAA